>NW_027438341.1:0-210248 GCF_000715075.1 Nicotiana tabacum | reverse complement strand
GGCCGAAAAACGCAATAAATGAGGAACGATCATGACGGGGCGGTGACTATGGTTCCTTAGGTCATATTTGATGGCCCGAAAAATTTTAGGCGATCGGGGTCCACGGCTCCCGGGACCACTCGGAAAGCGTAAGCTATATAGCACACTAAAATATGCAAATCGCGCGGAGTTCTAGTTTTTTGGCCGAAAAATGCAAAGCATTTGGAACGATCATGGTGGGGCGGTGACTATGGTACCTTAGGTCGTATTTGATAGTCCGGAAAAATTTTAGGCGATCGGGGTCTGCGGCTCCCCGGACCACTTGGAAGGCGTGGGTATAGCACACGAAAATATGGGAATCGGGCGTAATTCTAGTTTTTTGGCCGAAAATGCAAAAAATGAGAAACGATGATGGCGGGGCGGTTACTATGGTTCCTTAGGTCGTATTTGACGGCCCGGAAAAATTTTAGGCGATCGGGGTCCGGGGGTACCGGAACCACTTGGAAGGGTGGGCAATAGCACACAAAAACATTGTAATCAGGCGGAATTCTAGTTTTTTGGCCGAAAAACGCAACAAATGAGGAATGATCATGGTTGGGCGGTGACTATGGTTCCTTAGGTCGTATTTGATAGTCCGGAAAAATTTTAGGCGATAGGGGTCCGGAGTTCCCGGGTTCACTTGGAAGGCGTGGGCTACAGGACACGAAAATATGGGAATTGCGCGGAATTCTATATTTTTGGCCGAAAAACAGAAAAAACTAGGAACGATCATGGCTGGGCGGTGACTATGGTTCCTTAGGTCTTATTTGATAGTCCGGAAAAATTTTAGGCGATAGGGGTCCGGAGACCCGGGACCACTCGGAAGGCGTGGGAAAATATGGGATCGCGTGGAATTCTAGTTCTTTGGCCGAAAAACACAAAAAATGAGGAACGATCATGGCGGGGCGGATACTATGGTTCCTTAGGTCGTATTTGATAGACCGGAAAAATTTTAGGCGATAGGGGTCCGGAGGTCCCGGGACCACTCAGAAGGTGAGGGCTATAACACACAAAAATATGGGAATCGCGCGGAACTCTAGTTGTTTGGTCGAAAAATGAAAAAAATAAGGAACGGTCATGGCGGGGCGGATACTATGGTTCCTTAGGTCGTATTTGATTGCCCGAAAAAATTTTAGGCGATCGGGGTCCGCTGCTCTTGGGACCACTCGGAATGCGTGGGTATAGCACACGAAAATATGGGAATCGGGCGAAATTCTAGGTCTTTTTCAGTAACATGCAAATAATTTGGAAAGCTCTTGGCAGGGCGGTGACTATGGTTCCTTTGGTCTTATTTGATAGTCCGGAAAAATATTAGGCGATAGGGGTCCGGAGGTCCCGGGACCACTCGGAAGGCGTGGGATATAACACACAAAAATATGGGAATCGCGCGGAATTCTAGTTGTTTGGCCGAAAAACGCAAAAAATGAGGAACGATCATGGCGGGGCGGATACTATGTGATGTTTGGCATATTTCGATATGTGTTGATGTTACTTTGCCCATGTTTTAACCACTTTTTGATGTTATTTAATCTTTAAAACACCCAACATGGTGTAATTATTGGTTTGATGACTAATTAAGTTATGTGTGACGATTTAAGGTGTTCGGAGTGCAAAATGTGAAGAAAAGGTGGTTTAGCCAGAGGAAGAAGGGTTGGATGCGTCGCATCCAACCTAGGAAAACATCATCCTGCATGCAACCTTAGCAGTGAAGTTGGGCCATAGCGTCCGCCATCGCGTGCGAAACTGGGAAGTAGAAGAGAAGGCTGGATGCGTCGCGTCCACCATCGCGTGCAAAGCTGAGAAATAGAGGACAAGGTGGATGCGTCGCATCCACCTTCGCAGGCAAAAAATTGAAATGGAGGACAAGATGGATGCGTCGCATCCATCTTAGCATCAATCCCTGAAGCCGATTTGGACTAGGAATAGGAGAGCTTTGGCCCACGACTTTTGTACGCAATATATAAGCTAAAAACGCCTCTTTTAGGTTAGCTAACATATTGGGAAGGGGGAAAAAGCCACGACAAAGCTGTGGAGGCCGGAATTCATCAAGTTTCATCTTTCTCCCACCAAACTTAGTAATTTTTATGTTTCTTTATATGATTTGTTGTTTGGCTACCATGTCTATGTGGAGCTAAACTTCACGTTCTAGGGTTGTGGTTCTTCCATGACTATTGTTATTCGGATATTGATTTTGACTTCTTGATTTATCATATTAGTTTATTTATTCAATCTTGCACTTAATTATTTAATTGCTTGATCACCAATTGAATATTATCTACGAATCTAGAATTGAACTCGAAAGTGGGAATTCTATATTGCATACAGGATTGAGTAGGGCAAGTTCTTGAACTCGGGCATCGGGGAACGGATTCGTGGTTAGGATAGACATATACCTAATTGCCTTGCTTGGTTGATTTACAGGAATTATAAATGCGTTCTTGTTGATTCTCACTCCATAGACATATAGGCGTTAAGTTAGCTGGAATAGGCGAGTAAGAACTCGACAGATTCTTATGAGCAATATTAACCCTGTCAACCAATAAGCTAGATAAATTAGTCGGTCAATTCAATTGAAGAATACAATAGGATTGTTAGATAGACCATAACCCTAGATCGTTTTCATTACATTGATATCATTAAAATCTGCTCTTTCTCTGTTCAAAGTTTATTATTTATATTTTTCTTATTTAATTAGTTAGAATAAAATATTTTTAGATTTAATTCTTGTTTAGATAATTAAGATAGGCTAATTTAGTTAATAGCTAATCATAAGTCCTCGTGGGTTCGACATCCGACTTTTAGTCACTTTATTACTTGACGACCGCGTATACTTGCGTGAGTGTGTTTGGTCGCAACAAGTTTTTGGCGCCGTTGCCGGGGACTTAGAAATTAGCTACGTGACTAAGTTAAGCTTTTATTAGATATTTGTTTTCAAGTTTTAATTTTCAGTTTGCCTGGTTTGTGTCAACGCAGGGTCTTCTCTCGAATGCAGAGGAGTAGAAGTGCAAACAACCTCATTCCTCTTGATCCAGAAATCGAACGAACACTACATAGAGTGAGAAGGGAACACGAAGCTAGAACGAGAATAGAAAGAGATTTGGACATCGCAGTCCAACCACAGCCAATAGATATGGCAGGCAATGAAGAGCGTCCGGTAATTGAAGCCGCAAGGCCCAATCTTGCGAATATGACTCAGGCTATTGTGAAGCCTGATATCACTGGGCATTTTGAACTCAAACAGTACATGGTACAGCTGATTCAGTCCACAGGACAATATGTGGGTCTATCTCATGAGGACCCGCAGAGGCATATTCAGAACTTCTTGGAAATCACGGACACTTACAATTATCCGAACGTCTCCAAGGACTATGTCAGGCTGACACTATTCCCTTTTTCACTGTTGGGGGAAGCTAAAGAATGGTTGCAAAAGGAGCCCGCGAACTCTATCCACACTTGGGATGATCTAGCAAGGAAATTCCTGATCAAGTTTTTCCCAACTAAGAAGACAAAGTCGTTGAGGAGCCAAATTCTTGGGTTCCAACAACGGGATGGCGAGACACTTCGTCAAGCTTGGGAAAGATACAAGAAGCTACTCAGAGACTGCCCGCATCATTGTCAAACTGATGAAGTATTGGGTCACACTTTTGTTGATGGGTTAGATGAAGCATCAAAGATGAATCTTGACTCAGCTTGTGGGGGTAGTTGCATGGCAAGACCGTATAGTGAAATACAACTCTTGCTAAATAATTTCACTGCTAATGACCATAATTGGCAAGGAGAGGGGGATTCACGAAGGGGAATTAAACAGAAGGCCGCCGGTTTGATTGAGCTTGATGACTTTTCCGCCATGAGAGCCGATATAGCAAAATTGGCAAATCAGATGAATAGAATGACAACACAACAAATGCAACATGTACAGCAGATGTCTATTTGTTGCGAACTATGCGGAGACAGTCATATGATTGACATGTGCCCCACGAATCCTGAATCTATATACTATGTGGGGCAACAAAACAGAGGTCCTATGAATCAACATGCGCAATATGGGAACACTTACAACCCAAACTGGAGGAATCATCCTAACTTCTCATGGGGCGGAAGTCAACAGAATCAGTATAGGCCTCAAGGGAATTTTACTCAACCTCAGAAGCCACCCCAACAAATGGAAGAAAGTACGAATGACTTGCTGAAAAAGTTGTTACTAGACAATCAACAGCTCAGGACCGATTTCAGAAATCTTGAGAGGCAAATGGGGCAGTTAGCAGCAAACCAAAATACTAGACCTACAGGCTCACTTCCCAGTGATACAGAGAAGAACCCTCAAGTTAATGCAGTTACACTTAGAAACGGGAGGGAACTAGAGGAAGTGCCAAGGAAGATAAAAGAAAAACCTATACCTGGGGGGAGTTGACACCTAAGGCAACACAAGAGTCAAAGGAAGATGATGCAAGTTCAGAGCGAATGGAGGTTACAAGGCCACCACCACCTTTCCCCCAAAGATTGCAGAAAAGGAATGACGATCGCATGTTCAACAAATTTCTCTCCATGTTGAGTCAGGTTCAATTAAATATTCCATTAGTGGATGTACTTCGTGAAATTCCAAAGTACGCTAAGTACATAAAAGACATAGTGGCTCATAAGAGGAAATTGACTGAGTTCGAGACGGTTGCACTTACTGAGGAGTGCACATCAAGGGTCCAAAACAAGCTTCCCCAAAAGCTTAGGACCCTGGCAGCTTCACCATTCCAGTACAAATCGGTAATATTAACGTGGGACGTGCTCTGTGTGATTTGGGTGCAGGCATAAATCTGATGCCTTTATCCTTGTTTAAGCAATTAGGTCTGGGAGCTCCGAGACCAACCACCGTGATGTTGCAATTAGCTGATAGGTCCATAGCCTACCCCGAAGGAGTGATTGAAGATGTGCTGCTGCAAATTGGAAAATTCATCTTCCCAGCTGACTTCATTATTCTAGACTTCGAGGCTGATGAACAAGTTCCAATCATATTGGGACGACCTCTCTTGGCTACTGGCGATGCAATAATTAAAGTGAGAGAAGGGAAAATAATTATGAGAGTGGACAACAAGGAGGCAGTCTTCAATGTCTACAAAGCAATCCAACTCCCCCGCCACTATGAGGAGCTCTCTATGATATCTGTGGTGGAGGTGGATGAGAAACTTCTTGACACGAGTGTATATCTAGGCGACTGTTTAGAAAAAGCAATCATGATGTTTGATAGCTTGGAGATGGATGATGAGGTTGAGGAGATGAAGGGAATCCTAGATACATCATGTGGTTACATGCAAGGAATAATCCCGTTTGAGCCCCTGAATAGGCCAAGTGGCCCCCCACCAAAGCCGTCAATTGAAAAAGCTCCAAATTTGGAACTTAAACCCCTACCCCCTCACCTTCAATATGCTTATTTGGGAAGTTCTGACACTTTACCTGTTATTATTTCTGCTCACTTGTCTAAATTACAGGAAGAAAAGCTATTAAGGGTGCTACGTGAGCACAAGCGAGCAATTGGGTGGACAATGTCTGACATTAAAGGCATTAGTCCAGCTTTCTGCATGCACAAAATCCTCATGGAGGACGGACACAAGCCAAGTGTAGAACACCAACGCCGACTAAATCCAATCATGAAAGAAGTGGTAAGGAAAGAAGTGATTAAGTGGCTTGATGCAGGTATTGTATTTCCAATCTCTGATAGTAAATGGGTAAGCCCCGTTCAATGTGTGCCGAAGAAAGGGGGGATAACCGTAGTAGTTAATGAAAATAATGACTTAATTCCTACAAGAACTGTAACTGGATGGAGAATTTGCATAGATTACAGAAAACTGAACAATGCCACCCGGAAAGACCACTTTCCCCTTCCTTTTATTGACCAAATGCTTGATAGATTAGCTGGCCAGGAATACCACTGTTTCCTGGACGGTTATTCAGGGTATAATCAGATTGCTATAGCCCCAGAAGACCAAGAGAAAACTACATTTACATGTCCTTATGGCACGTATGCGTTCAAGAGAATGCCCTTCGGTCTTTGTAATGCACCTGCGACTTTTCAAAGGTGTATGATGGCTATTTTCACTGACATGGTTGAAAGATATGTAGAAGTATTCATGGACGATTTTTCTGTGTTTGGATGTTCTTTTGATAGTTGTTTGATGAACCTTGATAAAGTGCTAGCTAGGTGTGAAGAGACGAACTTGGTGCTAAACTGGGAAAAGTGCCATTTCATGGTACGTGAAGGTATAGTTTTGGGGCACAAGGTTTCAAAAGATGGTCTACAGGTGGATAAAGCAAAGGTGGAGACGATCGAAAAATTGCCCCCGCCGACATCCATCAAAGGCATTCGTAGTTTCTTGGGTCATGCATGTTTTTATCGTCGTTTCATTAAAGATTTTTCGAAAATTTCTTCCCCTTTGTGCAGGCTTCTAGAGAAAGACGTTACCTTCAAGTTTGATAATGCATGTCTGAAAGCATTTGAGGAGCTGAAGGGAAGATTGGTGACTGCACCAATTATCATTGGCCCCGATTGGGCACAACCATTTGAGTTGATGTGCGATGCAAGTGACATAGCAATTGGAGCGGTGTTGGGGCAAAGGAGGGATAAAATCTTTCACTCCATTTATTATGCAAGCAAAACTATGAATCCAGCTCAGATGAATTATACAGTGACTGAAAAGGAGTTGCTTGCAGTGGTGTGGGCATTTGACAAGTTCAGATCCTATCTAGTGGGAACCAAAGTCATCGTCTACACAGATCATTCAGCTATCAGATACCTATTTGAAAAGAAAGACGCCAAGCCGAGGCTGATTCGTTGGGTCCTCCTCTTGCAAGAATTTGACTTAGAGATCCGAGATCGAAAAGGGACAGAAAATCAAGTGGCCGATCATTTGTCCAGATTAGAGAGTCGGAACCATGTAGCTGAAGGAGGGTCAATTAAAGAAACATTTCCGGATGAGCAAATATTAGCAATCACCTCAGGTGAAGCCCCATGGTATGCAGATTATGTGAATTTTATCGCAAGTGGGGTAACGCCACTAGAATGGACAGCTGACAATAGAAGAAGATTCCTACATGATGTAAGGTTCTACGTGTGGGATGAGCCATTCCTATATAGGCAGTGTGCAGATCAGTTGGTGAGAAGGTGTGTTCCTGAGGAAGAGATGAAGGCTATACTACATGACTGCCATGCGTCACCATATGGAGGTCATCACGGCGGGGATAGAACCGCCCAAAAAGTGCTACAATCAGGTTTTTATTGGCCAAAATTGTTTAAGGATGCACATGCCTTCGTTAAAAATTGTGATAGATGCCAAAGAACTGGAACTATCACGAGGAAGCACGAGATGCCCTTGCAAAATATACTGGCGGTAGAACTTTTTGATGTTTGGGGGATTGATTTTATGGGACCATTCCCATATTCTAACGGACACAGATACATCTTGGTGGCGGTCGACTATGTTTCTAAGTGGGTAGAGGCCATAGCTCTTCCTACTAACGACGCAAAGGTTGTGGTAGGCTTTGTAAAGAAGCACATCTTCACACGTTTTGGGACCCCAAGAGTGTTGATAAGCGACAGGGGAACTCACTTTTGTAACAAACTGCTGAATAATATTCTTGCAAAATACGGAGTCAAGCACAAAGTTTCCACTGCCTATCATCCCCAAACGAGTGGTCAAGTAGAAGTTTCCAACAGAGAGGTCAAGCAGATTTTGGAAAAGACAGTAAGTATGAATAGAAAGGACTGGGCCGGGAAGCTGGATGACGCATTATGGGCATATCGCACTGCGTACAAGACCCCAATAGGCACTTCTCCGTATAGGTTGGTTTATGGGAAGGCCTGCCATCTGCCCGTCGAGCTTGAACACAAAGCATATTGGGCGATTAAAAAGCTAAATATGGAGATGGACTTGGCCGGTGAGAAGAGATTGCTACAACTCAACGAGCTTGATGAGTTTCGATTGCATGCGTATGAAAATGCCAAATTGTATAAAGAGAAGACCAAAAGATGGCATGATAAGCATATCCAACATCGTGAGTTTGAACCAGGTCAAGAAATTCTACTGTTTAATTCAAGGCTAAAGCTTTTTCCAGGAAAGCTTAAATCTCGATGGTCGGGTCCGTTTGAAGTGGTTAGTGTGAAACCTCATGGTGCGATAGAATTGTGTGATAAGGGGTCCAATACGACATTCTTGGTAAATGGCCAAAGAGTAAAACACTATTGGGGTGGTGACATTGCACGTCACAAGACCACAATGGATTTAGTGGAGGCATGAAGAACATGTTGCGTCGTGCCGCGACGTTAAATCAGGTGCTTCTTGGGAGGCCACCCAAGTTAGTTAGTTTATTTTTATTTTTATTTTTAAATTTTTTTTTCTTCTTCGGACATAGATCTTATTCAAAAAAAAAAAAAAAAAAAAAACTAAAAAGCATCCTCTTCGTTCTTCCGTTGGCTTCTCTCCTAATTCGTCTCTCCTCCCTCCTTCAATGGTAGCAACAAGTAGGTTTTGCAATTTCAAGATTTTTAGGGCTGTCGTTCTTGGTAGTTGTAATGGTTGCGAGATGATAAACTATAATTCCCTTCATCTCGTCCAACTTTGGGAGGGTAGTTCCATTGCTCAACTGATAGAATGAACTAGGCACACTTGTTGCATACCACATGTTCGACGAATTGTCCCTGAGAAAAATTTAGGCGTCGGTGAAGTCTGAGTAACCGAGCAATATTGGTGTATGCTTGAGAATAAGTGTGGGGTCGAGTGAGGGGCGATGTGAAATTGAATTTTTGAAGAGAGTTATCACATACTTGCTGAAAGTCATGAGCTACAATTCCATGAAGAGTGAATGGCATGACTTTACGAATAAATTGAAGTCTGCAAGCTGTTGCAATTGCTTTCAAGCTGAACTTCGCTGTTTCATCTGCTAATTGTTGAATTCTTTGCATTGCAGGTACTTAGATTCGTAAAATGACAGCAGCGAGTAAACCATCCAAGCAACAAGACAAAGATGGTAACAAGCAACCGCCCAAAAAGCCTACCGGAAGGGCAGCGGGCGGTCCAAATCCACAGAAAAAAAGGAAGCGGACGGAGAAGGAAATGGAACTGCTGCCTAGGCAGTTAAGTGATGATTCAGAGCAAGAGGAGGAGGAAACATTGGTCAGGAGGACAGTGAAGAAGGGTATTACACCAAGCAAAGGAATAGAGATACGAGAGCCTGTGACATACCAAAGAAAATCTTCGAGAATGAGTGCTCCGACTGATAAAGGGAAGGAGAAGATCACTACAGAATCTGAATCCGATTCCGATTCGGACAATGACCACCTACAGGTCAACATGAGTGATGAAGACGAGGGTGAACCCATAGACCGAGTTGATTGAGAGAAATACTTTGTTAATGAGAAGGCATTCCGAGCCTATAAGAAGATACTGGTTTCAAAGAAGTATATTCCGGAAAAGCCGATAAACATCGGACCACTTAAGACAAAGTACTCAGAGTTTCTCAAGTCAATTCGAGAGGTGCAAAAATGGGGACCCATTCTGAAAGGTCACGGCAAAGCCAACCTCACCATTGTTAGAGAGCTCTACGCCAATTGGCGTCACGCAAGGGGAAACATTGTGCGAGTAAGAGGGGTAGATATTAATGTGTCAGCTGAAGCTCTGAATAACTTCTTAAGGGTGCCACACACACTTACAGACAGGTTTGACGCCATATGCAAAACACCAGATTATGCACACATTAAGTCTGTCCTATGCCCTACCAGGAAGGATGCAGAATGGAAGCATGGGAGTATGGAGTACCACTCTATAGCAAAGGAATTCATGAGTGCATTAGCACGTGTGGCTCTAAATTTCATTTGTAACCGCCTGCTGCCATGCCAACATAAAACTGATGTCCCTCGTTACCGCGCACTCGTATTATATGCTTTATTAGAGGGGATACCACTCAACTTCGGAGCCATCATGCATGATCAAATGCAGAGAACCAGGATGAATTACAAGTGGAGGCTGTTCTTTGCTAATACCCTAACGGCTTTTTTAACAGAGAGGGGAGTACTATGGGACAAGGAGAATGACGACATTGAGGCTAAAGCTCCAGGACCATATGATGTCACTCATGTTCTAGAGCCGAACAAGGGAAGGTCTTCTAAGCTCTCCATCCAACAATTATTTGAGCATATGCAAGCAGATATGCAAGAGAACAGGGCTGAGCTGATAGCGACTCGTGTCGAGTTGAGTGCCACCAGGGATGAGTTGAGACAGACTCGTGCGGATCTAAGCCGAGTTCAGACCGAGCAGGCCACGATGATGAAGGAGATATCATTACTCCTCAGAGCTCTGGTTCAATGTGCAGGTACAGACATCTCCCAGCTGATTGCATCATCCACTGCCGGACCATCCACTCCTGTTCCTCCCATAGTCACCGAGGCTCCACTCAACAGGCCTACTGAGGTCGCTGTAACACCTGATACAGAATCCGCACCAGTTGTTGATGATAGGAATGCTATGGATGCAGATGCTCCTCCACAGACTGCGGATGAGCCCTCCACCTTGACTTGAGGGAGTTCTTCTCACCCTACTTTACCTTGTTTGTGTGCGTTGGGGACAACGCACAGTCCTAAGTGTGGGGTGGGGGTGATTCATGTTGATGTATGGATGAATGTACTAATATATTCACTGGATTAATGGCATAAAATAGCAGTAAATTCATCTATATGGAGTAACTATCAGTTTATCTATCAGTTTATCATTATGAAAAAAAAAAAATCTTTGTAGATAGTAATAATCCCCTGTGGTTTTTCTTTGTGCCTCGGTTCTTTTCCATGGGATGTAGTTTGAACCGGGTAATTTTGTTTTCTTTTTAGAGTAGAGTAGGAATGTAGGGAATAAAAGGAGGAAGAATGATGAACCTAGGTGACCTTGACTTGGTTGATACTGGCATATTTAAGCTTTTACATATGTAATATCTTCCCTTCTCACTCTGAAATTATTGATGATGCCTTGTTAAAACGGATAGCATGTTTTGTGGCGCCTATTTCTCATTTTCTTGACTTGTGTTCACTTTGCGCTTAATGCTTAATATCTCGTTGCTCCGTGAATACTTGCATTGTTTGAGAGTCGGAATGTGACCGTCCTTAGCGAGTCATGTGCCATGTGTGGTGAGGTTTTTGTGTAGTCCATGTAGTGTACTTATGTCTAGAACTTGCCCGGTATGTGAGTTGAAGCGAAATTTTAGGTGATGCTCGGTTTGAAAAATGATTTTAGGCTTTCTTTGATCTTTTTGAGCTTATTGCTTATCACAAATAAAATCTATCCCTAGTTAAACCTTTTGAGCCTGTAGACCTTTTATTTGGTACCCACATTACAAGCCTACACCCTTTTTATTCTTAATTGACATTGTTTTGATCCTTTTACCTCTTAAAGAACTTTAAGTGTTAGATGAGCGCTAAAAGAAGTAAGAAGGGACTAAGTGTGGGGTGACTTTTGAGTGGAACCAATGAAAGAAAGAAGGGTGCACTTATTTTGTAAAATAATACGCCACTAGCGAAGAAAAAAAAAAGAAAAATATAGAGGAATAAATTGTTGTCTTATTCTTGCTAGTGGGTATGAATTAAAGTAGTGCTTAAAGAAAGAGGAAATATTGTTGGGGTGATATTATTTGTGGAATTGAAGTGGTGTTGAAGAATTTGCGCTTAAGTTATTTGATGATGTGTTAAAGTGCTTAGGAGGTTGAGTCACTATTCCTAAAATATATCCTACCCGTCCCTTAGCCCACATTACAACCATGAAAAAGTCCTAATTGATTTTAGATCGAGCGAGCTTACATTAGTAGAGATTTACATTAAGGGCAAGCCTATGGTACCAACTACATGCATGTGACTTCTTTTGTGAGAGTGAGCGATTTTCTTTGTGAGCATGAGATTCGAATGTGTGGATTGATTCTACTCTCTCTGCTTTTGTTGTGAGGGCACATGGTTTCACTAGGGATAGGTAACGTTATTAGATTTCTCTATGATGTTGGTTGTTCAAGCCATGAGTGCATTGTGACATTGAGTCGGTTTTTGAGGTTAGGATTGTTGTGAGCATGTTGTCTTTGTTTGAATATTTTTAAAGAATGGCATAAGTAAAGGGAAGGGTATGTGATGCATAGCCTAGAGCCTAATTGTTGCAAATAACCACGGTCATAGGTGCAGTGTGCTTTGAATGATAAGAGCTTAATTTTGTTTCGTCTACTATAGGATGGTTTGTTCGAGGACGAACAAAGGTTTAAGTGTGGGGTAGTGATGTTTGGCATATTTCGATATGTGTTGATGTTACTTTGCCCATGTTTTAACCACTTTTTGATGTTATTTAATCTTTAAAACACCCAACATGGTGTAATTATTGGTTTGATGACTAATTAAGTTATGTGTGACGATTTAAGGTGTTCGGAGTGCAAAATGTGAAGAAAAGGTGGTTTAGCCAGAGGAAGAAGGGTTGGATGCGTCGCATCCAACCTAGGAAAACATCATCCTGCATGCAACCTTAGCAGTGAAGTTGGGCCATAGCGTCCGCCATCGCGTGCGAAACTGGGAAGTAGAAGAGAGGCTGGATGCGTCGCATCCACCCTCGCATGCAAAGCTGAGAAATAGAGGACAAGGTGGATGCGTCGCATCCACCTTCCCAGGCAAAATTGAAATGGAGGACGAGGTGGATGCGTCGCATCCACCTTAGCATCAATCCTTGAAGCCGATTTGGACTAGGAATAGGAGAGCTTTGGCCCACGACTTTTGTACGCAATATATAAGCTAAAAACGCCTCTTTTAGGTTAGCTAACATATTGGGAAGGGGGAAAAAGCCACGACAAAGCTGTGGAGGCCGGAATTCATCAAGTTTCATCATTCTCCCACCAAACTTAGTAACTTTTATGTTTCTTTATATGATTTGTTGTTTGGCTACCATGTCTATGTGGAGCTAAACTTCACGTTCTAGGGTTGTGGTTCTTCCATGACTATTGTTATTCGGATATTGATTTTGACTTCTTGATTTATCATATTAGTTTATTTATTCAATCTTGCACTTAATTATTTAATTGCTTGATCACCAATTGAATATTATCTACGAATCTAGAATTGAACTCGAAAGTGGGAATTCTATATTGCATACAGGATTGAGTAGGGCAAGTTCTTGAACTCGGGCATCGGGGAACGGATTCGTGGTCAGGATAGACATATACCTAATTGCCTTGCTTGGTTGATTTACAGGAATTATAAATGCGTTCTTGTTGATTCTCACTCCATAGACATATAGGCGTTAAGTTAGCTGGAATAGGCGAGTAAGAACTCGACAGATTCTTATGAGCAATATTAACCCTGTCAACCAATAAGCTAGATAAATTAGTCGGTCAATTCAATTGAAGAATACAATAGGATTGTTAGATAGACCATAACCCTAGATCGTTTTCATTACATTGATATCATTAAAATCTGCTCTTTCTCTGTTCAAAGTTTATTATTTATATTTTTCTTATTTAATTAGTTAGAATAAAATATTTTTAGATTTAATTCTTGTTTAGATAATTAAGATAGGCTAATTTAGTTAATAGCTAATCATAAGTCCTCGTGGGTTCGACATCCGACTTTTAGTCACTTTATTACTTGACGACCGCGTATACTTGCGTGAGTGTGTTTGGTCGCAACACTATGGTTCCTTAGGTCGTATTTGATAGTTCGGAAAATTTTTAGGCGATAGGGGTCAGGAGGTCCCGGGAGGACTCGGAAGGCGTGGGCTATAACACACAAAAATATGGGAATCGCGCGGAATTCTAGTTGTTTGACGAAAAATGCAAAAAATGAGGAACGATCATGGCGAGGTGGTTACTATGGTTCCTTAGGTCATATTTGACGGCCCGGAAAAATTTTAGGCGATCGGGGTCAGTGGGTCCCGGAACCACTTGGAAGGGTGGGCAATAGCACACAAAAATATTGTAATCGGGCGGAATTCTAGTTTTTTGGCCGAAAAACGCAACAAATGAGGAATGATCATGGCTGGGCGGTGACTATGGTTCCTTAGGTCATATTTGATAGTCCGGAAAAATTTTAGGCAATAGGGGTCCGGAGTTCCCGGGTTCACTTGGAAGGCGTGGGCTATAGGACACGAAAATATAGAAATCGCGCGGAATTCTAGTTTTTTGGCCGAAAAACAGAAAAAACTAGCAACGATCATGGCTGGGCGGTGACTATGGTTCCTTAGGTCTTATTTGATAGTCCGGAAAAATTTTAGGCGATAGGGGTCCGGAGACCCGGGACCACTCGGAAGGCGTGGGCTATAACACACAAAAATATGGGATCGCGCGGAATTCTAGTTCTTTGGCCGAAAAACACAAAAAATGAGGAACGATCATGGCGGGGCGGATACTATGGTTCCTTAGGTCATATTTGATAGTCCGGAAAATTTTTAGGCGATAGGGGTCCAGAGGTCCCGGGACCACTCGGAATGTGTGGGCTATAAAAAACAAAAAATATGGGAATCGCGTGGAATTCTAGTTGTTTGCCAAAAAATGCAAAAAATAAGGAACGATCATGGCATGGAGGATACTATGGTTCCTTAGGTCGTATTTGATTGCCCGGAAAATTTTTAGGCGATCGGGGTCCGTGGCTCTTGGGACCACTCGGAAGACGTGGGCAATAGCACACGAAAATATGGGAATCGGGCAAAATTCTAGGTCTTTTTCAGTAACATGCAAAAAATGTGGAAAGATCTTGACAGGGTGGTGACTATGGTTCCTTAGGTCCTATTTGATAGTCCGGAAAAATATTAGATGATAGGGGTCCAGAGGTCCCGGGACCACTCGGAAGGCGTGGGCTATAACACACAAAAATATGGGAATCGCGCGAAATTCTAGTTGTTTGGCCGAAAAATGCAAAAAATGAGGAACGATCATGGCAGGGCGGATACTATGGTTCCTTAGGTCATATTTGATAGTCCGGAAAAATTTTAGGCGATAGGGGTCAGGAGGTCCCGGGACCACTCGGAAGGCGTGGGCTATAACATACAAAAATATGGGAATCGCGCGGAATTCTAGTTGTTTGGCCGAAAAACGCAAAGAATGAGGAACGATCATGGTGGGGTGGTTACTATGGTTCCTTAGGTCGTATTTGAAGGCCCGGAAATTTTTTAGGCGATCGAGGTTCGGCGTTCCCGGGACCCCTTGGAAGGCGTGGGCTAAAGCACACGAAAATATGGAAATCGCGCGAAATTCTAGTTTTTTGGATGAAAAACGCAAAAGACTAGGAACGATCATGGCGGGGCGGTGACTATGGTTCCTTAGGTCGTATTTGATGGTCCAGAAAATTTTTAGGCGATCCGGCTCCGGCGGGCCCGACCCACTCGGAAGGCGTGGGCGATAACACACAAAAATATGGGAATCGGGCGAAATTCTAGTTTTTTGGCCAAAAAATGCAAAACATGAGGAACGATCATGGCGAGGCGGTGACTATGGTTCCTTAGGTCTTAATTGATGGCCCGAAAATTTTTTAGGCGATCCGAGACCGGCAGCCTGGCCGACTCTGAAGGCGTGGGCAATAGCACACAAAAATATGGTAATCGAGCGAAATTCTAGTTTTTTGGCCGAAAAACGCAATAAATGAGGAACGATCATCGCGGGGCGGTGACTATGGTTCCTTAGGTCATATTTGATGGCCCGGAAAATTTTAGGCGATCGGGGTCCACGGCTCCCGGGACCTCTCGGAAGGCGTAAGCTATAGCACACTAAAATATGCAAATCGCGCGGAGTTCTAGTTTTTTGGCTGAAAAATGCAAAGCATTTGGAACGATCATGGTGGGGCAGTGAATATGGTACCTTAGGTCGTATTTGATAGTCCGGAAAAATTTTAGGCGATCGGGGTCCGTGGCTCCCCGGACCACTTGGAAGGCGTGGGTATAGCACACGAAAATATGGGAATCGGGCGTAATTCTAATTTTTAGGCCGAAAAATGCAAAAAATGAGAAACGATGATGGCGGGGCGGTTACTATGGTTCCTTAGGTCATATTTGACAGCCTGGAAAAATTTTACGCGATCGGGGTCCGGTGGTCCCGGAACCACTTGGAAGGGTGGGCAATAGCACACAAAAATATTGTAATCGGGCGGAATTCTAGTTTTTTGGCCGAAAAACGCAACAAATGAGGAATGATCATGGCTGGGCGGTGACTATGGTTCCTTAGGTCGTATTTGATAGTCCGGAAAAATTTTAGGCGATAGGGGTCCGGAGTTCGCGGGTTCACTTGGAAGGCGTGGGCTATAGGACACGAAAATATGGGAATCGCGCGGAATTCTAGTTTTTTTGGCCGAAAAACAGAAAAAACAAAGAACGATCATGGCTGGGTGGTGACTATGGTTCCTTAGGTCTTATTTGGTAGTCCGGAAAAAATTTAGGCGATAGGGGTCCGGAGACCCGGGACCACTCGGAAGGCGTGGGCTATAACACACAAAAATATGGGATCGTGCGGAATTCTAGTTGTTTGGCCGAAAAACACAAAAAATGAGGAACGATCATGGCGGGGCGGATACTATGGTTCCTTAGGTCATATTTGATAGTCCGGAAAAATTTTAGGCGATAGGGGTCCGGAGGTCCCGGGACCACTCGGAAGGCGTGGGATATAACACACAAAAATATGGGAATCGCGCGGAATTCTAGTTGTTTGGCCGAAAAACGCAAAGAATGAGGAACGATCATGGTGGGGTGGTTACTATGGTTCCTTAGGTCGTATTTGAATGCCCGGAAATTTTTTAGGCGATCGAGGTTCGGGGTTCCCGGGACCCCTTGGAAGGCGTGGGCTAAAGCACACGAAAATATGGAAATCGCGCGAAATTCTAGTTTTTTGGATGAAAAACGCAAAAGACTAGGAACGATCATGGCGGGGCGGTGACTATGGTTCCTTAGGTCGTATTTGATGGTCCAGAAAATTTTTAGGCGATCCGGCTCCGGCGGGCCCGACCCACTCGGAAGGCGTGGGCGATAACACACAAAAATATGGGAATCGGGCGAAATTCTAGTTTTTTGGCCAAAAAATGCAAAACATGAGGAACGATCATGGCGAGGCGGTGACTATGGTTCCTTAGGTCTTAATTGATGGCCCGAAAATTTTTTTGGCGATCCGAGACCGGCAGCCTGGCCGACTCTGAAGGCGTGGGCAATAGCACACAAAAATATGGTAATCGAGCGAAATTCTAGTTTTTTGGCCGAAAAACGCAATAAATGAGGAACGATCATCGCGGGGCGGTGACTATGGTTCCTTAGGTCATATTTGATGGCCCGGAAAATTTTAGGCGATCGGGGTCCACGGCTCCCGGGACCACTCGGAAGGCGTAAGCTATAGCACACTAAAATATGCAAATCGCGCGGAGTTCTAGTTTTTTGGCTGAAAAATGCAAAGCATTTGGAACGATCATGGTGGGGCGGTGACTATGGTACCTTAGGTCGTATTTGATAGTCCGGAAAAATTTTAGGCGATCGGGGTCCGTGGCTCCCCGGACCACTTGGAAGGCGTGGGTATAGCACACGAAAATATGGGAATCGGGCGTAATTCTAATTTTTAGGCCGAAAAATGCAAAAAATGAGAAACGATGATGGCGGGGTGGTTACTATGGTTCCTTAGGTCATATTTGACGGCCTGGAAAAATTTTACGCGATCGGGGTCCGGTGGTCCCGGAACCACTTGGAAGGGTGGGCAATAGCACACAAAAATATTGTAATCGGGCGGAATTCTAGTTTTTTGGCCGAAAAACGCAACAAATGAGGAATGATCATGGCTGGGCGGTGACTATGGTTCCTTAGGTCGTATTTGATAGTCCCGAAAAATTTTAGGCGATAGGGGTCCGGAGTTCGCGGGTTCACTTGGAAGGCGTGGGCTATAGGACACGAAAATATGGGAATCGCGCGGAATTCTAGTTTTTTTGGCCGAAAAACAAAAAAAACTAGGAACGATCATGGCTGGGTGGTGACTATGGTTCCTTAGGTCTTATTTGGTAGTCCGGAAAAAATTTAGGCGATAGGGGTCCGGAGACCCGGGACCACTCGGAAGGCGTGGGCTATAACACACAAAAATATGGGATCGTGCGGAATTCTAGTTGTTTGGCCGAAAAACACAAAAAATGAGGAACGATCATAGCAGGGCGGATACTATGGTTCCTTAGGTCGTATTTGATAGTCAGGAAAAATTTTAGGCGATAGGGGTCCGGAGGTCCCGGGACCACTCGGAAGGCGTGGGATATAACACACAAAAATATGGGAATCGCGCGGAATTCTAGGTCTTTTTCAGTAACATGCAAAAAATGTGGAAAGATCTTGACAGGGCGGTGACTATGGTTCCTTTGGTCTTATTTGATAGTCCGGAAAAATATTAGGCGATAGGGGTCCAGAGGTCCCGGGACCACTCGGAAGGCGTGGGCTATAACACACAAAAATATGGGAATCACGCGGAATTCTAGTTGTTTGGCCGAAAAACGCAAAAAATGAGGAACGATCATGGCGGGGCGGATACTATGGTTCCTTAGGTCGTATTTGATAGTTCGAAAAAATTTTAGGCGATAGGGGTCAGGAGGTCCCGGGACGACTCGGAAGGCGTGGGCTATAACACACAAAAATATGGGAATCGCGCGGAATTCTAGTTGTTTGGCCGAAAAACGCAAACAATGAGGAACGCTCATGGCGGGGTGGTTACTATGGTTCCTTAGGTCATATTTGATGGCCCGGAAAATTTTTAGGCGATCGGGGTTCGGGGTTCATGTGACCCCTTGGAAGGCGTGTGCTAAGGCACACGAAAATATGGAAATCGCGCGAAATTCTAGTTTTTTGGCTGAAAACCACAAAAGACTAGGAACGATCATGGCGGGGCGGTGAATATGGTTCCTTAGGTCGTATTTGATAGTCCGGAAAATTTTTAGGCGATCCGGCTCCGGGGGGCCCCGACCCACTCGGAAGGCGTGGGCGATAGCACACAAAAATATGGGAATCGGGCGGAATTCTAGTTTTTTGGCCGAAAAATGCAATAAATGAGGAACGATCATGGTGGGGCGGTGACTATGGTTCCTTAGGTCATATTTGATGGCCCGAAAAATTTTAGGCGATCGGGGTCCACGGCTCCCAGGACCACTCGGAAGGCGTAAGCTATAGCACACTAAAATATGCAAATCGCGCGGAGTTCTAGTTTTTTAGCCAAAAAATGCAAAGCATTTGAAACGATCATGGTGGGGCAGTGACTATGGTACCTTAGGTCGTATTTGATATTCCGGAAAAATTTTAGGCAAACGAGGTCCGCGGCTCCCCGGACCACTTGGAAGGCGTGGGTATAGCACACGATAATATGGGAATCGGGCGTAATTCTAGGTTTTTGGCCAAAATATGCAAAAAATGAGAAACGATGATGGCAGGGTGGTTACTATGGTTCCTTAGGTCGTATTTGACGGCCCGGAAAAATTTTAGGCGATCGGGGTCCGAGGGGTCCCGGAACCACTTGGAAGGGTGGGCAATAGCACACAAAAATATTGTAATCAGGCGGAATTCTAGTTTTTTGGTCAAAAAACGCAAAAAAATGAGGAATGATCATGGCTGGGCAGTGACTATGGTTCCTTAGGTCGTATTTGATAGTCCGGAAAAATTTTAGGCGATAGGGGTCCGGAGTTCCTGGGTTCACTTGGAAGGCGTGGGCTATAGGACACGAAAATATGGGAATCGCGCGGAATTCTAGTTTTTTGGCCGAAAAATAGAAAAAACTAGGAACGATCATGGCTGGGCGGTGACTATGGTTCCTTAGGTCTTATTTGATAGTCCGGAAAAATTTTAGGCTATAGGGGTCCGGAGACCCGGGACCACTCGGAAGGCGTGGGCTATAACACACAAAAATATGGGATCGCACGGAATTCTAGTTGTTTGGCCGAAAAACACAAAAAATGAGGAACGATCATGGCGGGGTGGATACTATGGTTCCTTAGGTCGTATTTGATAGTCCGGAAAAATTTTAGGCGATAGGGGTCCGGAGGTCCCTGGACCACTCGGAAGGTGTGGGCTATAACACACAAAAATATGGGAATCGCGTGGAATTCTAGTTGTTTGGCCGAAAAATGCAAAACATAAGGAACGATCATGGCGGGGCGGGTACTATGGTTCCTTAGGTCGTATTTGATTGCCCGGAAAAATTTTAGGCGATCGGGGTCCGCGGCTCTTGGGACAACTCGGAATGCGTGGGTATAGCACACGAAAATATGGGAATCGGGCGAAATTCTAGGTCTTTTTCAGTAACATGCAAATAATTTGGAAAGATCTTGGCAGGGCGGTGACTATGGTTCCTTTGGTCTTATTTGATAGTCCGGAAAAATATTAGGCGATAGGGGCCGGAGGTCCCGGGACCACTCGGAAGGCGTGGGATATAACACACAAAAATATGGGAATCGCGCGGAATTCTAGTTGTTTGGCCGAAAAACGCAAAAAATGAGGAACGATCATGGCGGGGCGGATACTATGGTTCCTTAGGTCGTATTTGATAGTCCGGAAAAATTTCAGGCGATAGGTGTCAGGAGGTCCCGGGACCACTCGGAAGGCGTGGGCTATAACACACAAAAATATAGGAATCGCGCGGAATTCTAGTTGTTTGGCCGAAAAATGCAAAAAATGAGGAACGATCATGGCGAGGTGGTTACTATGGTTCCTTAGGTCGTATTTGACGGCTCGGAAAATTTTTAGGCGATCGGGGTCAGTGGGTCCCGGAACCACTTGGAAGGGTGGGCAATAGCACACAAAAATATTGTAATCGGGCGGAATTCTAGTTTTTTGGCCGAAAAACGCAACAAATGAGGAATGATCATGGCTGGGCGGTGACTATGGTTCCTTAGGTCGTATTTGATAGTCCGGAAAAACTTTAGGCGATAGGGGTCCGGAGTTCCCGGGTTCACTTGGAAGGCATGGGCTATAGGACACGAAAATATGGGAATCGCGCGGAATTCTAGTTTTTTAGCCGAAAAACAGAAAAAACTAGGAACGATCATGGCTGGGCGGTGACTATGGTTCCTTAGCTCTTATTTGCTAGTCCGGAAAAATTTTAGGCGATAGGGGTCCGGAGACCCAGGACCACTCGGAAAGCGTGGGCTATATAACACACAAAAATATGGGATCGCGCGGAATTCTAGTTGTTTGGCCGAAAAACACAAAAAATGAGGAACGATCATGGCGGGGCGGATACTATGGTTCCTTAGGTCGTATTTGATAGTCCAGAAAAATTTTAGGCGATAGGGGTCCGTAGGTCCCGGGACCACTCGGAAGGTGTGGGCTATAACACACAAAAATATGGGAAGCGCGCGGAATTCTAGTTGTTTGGCCGAAAAATGCAAAAAATAAGGAACGATCATGGCGTGGTGGATACTATGGTTCCTTAGATCGTATTTGATTGGCCGGAAAAATTTTAGGCGATCGGGGTCCGCGGCTCTTGGGACCACTCGGAAGACGTGGGCAATAGCACACGAAAATATGGGAATCGGGCAAAATTCTAGGTCTTTTTCAGTAACATGCAAAAAATGTGGAAAGATCTTGACTGGGCGGTGACTATGGTTCCTTAGGTCGTATTTGATAGTCCGGAAAAATATTAGGCGATAGGGGTCCGGAGGTCCCGGGACCACTCGGAAGGCGTGGGCTATAACACACAAAAATATGGGAATCGCGCGAAATTCAAGTTGTTTGGCCGAAAAACGCAAAAAATGAGGAACGATCATGGCCGGGCGGATACTGTGGTTCCTTAGGTCGTATTTGATAGTCCGGAAAAATTTTAGGCGATAGGGGTCCGGAGTTCCCGGGTTCACTTGGAAGGCGTGTGCAATAGGACATGAATATATGGGAATCGCACGGAATTCTAGTTTTTTGGCCGAAAAATAGAAAAAACTAGGAACGATCATGGCTGGGAGGGGACTATGGTTCCTTAGGTCTTATTTGATAGTCCGGAAAAATTGTAGGCGATAGGGGTCCAGAGACCCGGGACCACTCGGAAGGCATGGGCTATAACACACAAAAATATGGGATCGCACGGAATTCTAGTTATTTGGCCGAAAAACATAAAAAATGAGGAACGATCATGGCAGGGTGGATACTATGGTTCCTTAGGTTGTATTTGATAGTCCGAAAAAATTTTAGGCGATAGGGGTCCGGAGGTCCCGGGACCACTCGGAAGGTGTGGGCTATAACACACAAAAATATGGGAATCGCGCGGAATTCTAGTTGTTTGGCCGAAAATCGCAAAAAATAAGGAACGATCATGGCAGGGCAGATACTATGGTTCCTTAGGTCGTATTTGATTGCCCAGAAAATTTTTAGGCGATCGGACCACTCGGAATGCGTTGGTATAGCACACGAAAATATGGGAATCGGGCGAAATTCTAGGTCTTTTTCAGTAACATGCAAAAAATGTGGAAAGATCTTGACAGGGCGGTGACTATGGTTCCTTTGGTCATATTTGATAGTCCGGAAAAATATTAGGCGATAGGGGTCCGGAGGTCCCGGGACCACTCGGAAGGCGTGGGCTATAACACACAAAAATATGGGAATCGCGCGAAATTCTAGTTGTTTGGCCGAAAAACACAAAAAATGAGGAACGATCATGGCGGGGCGGATACTATGGTTCCTTAGGTCGTATTTGATAGTCCGGAAATATTTTAGGCGATAGGGGTCAGGAGGTCCCGGGACCACTCGGAAGGCGTGGGCTATAACACACAAAAATATGGGAATCGCGCGGAATTTTAGTTGTTTGGCCGAAAAATGCAAAAAATGAGGAACGATCATGGCGAGGTGGTTACTATGGTTCCTTAGGTCGTATTTGACAGCCCGGAAAAATTTTAGGCGATCGGGGTCAGTGGGTCCCGGAACCACTTGGAAGGGTGGGCAATAGCACACAAAAATATTGTAATCGGGCGAAATTCTAGTTTTTTGGCCGAAAAACGCAACAAATGAGGAATGATCATGGCTGGGCGGTGACTATGGTTCCTTAGGTCGTATTTGATAGTCCGGAAAAATTTTAGGCGATAGGGGTCCGGAGTTCCTGGGTTCACTTGGAAGGCGTGGGCTATAGGACACGAAAATATGGGAATCACGCGGAATTCTAGTTTTTTGGCCGAAAAACAGAAAAAACTAGGAATGATCATGGCTGGGCGGTGACTATGGTTCCTTAGGTCTTTTTTGATAGTCCGGAAATTTTTAGGCGATAGGGGTCCGGAGACCCAGGACCACTCGGAAGGCGTGGGCTATATAACACACAAAAATATGGGATAGCGCGGAATTCTACTTGTTTGGCCGAAAAACACAAAAAATGAGGAACGATCATGGCGGGGCGGATACTATGGTTCCTTAGGTCGTATTTGATAGTCCGGAAAATTTTTAGGCGATAGTGGTCCGTAGGTCCCGGGACCACTCGGAAGGTGTGGGCTATAACACACAAAAATATGGGAATCGCGCGGAATTCTAGTTGTATGGCCGAAAAATGCAAAAAATAAGGAACGATCATGGCGTGGCGGATACTATGGTTCCTTAGGTCGTATTTGATTGCCCGGAAAAATTTTAGGCAATCGGGGTCCGCGGCTCTTGGGACCACTCGGAAGGCGTGGGCAATAGCACACGAAAATATGGGAATCGGGCGAAATTCTAGGTCTTTTTCAGTAACACACAAAAATTGTGGAAAGATCTTGACTGGGCGGTGACTATGGTTCCTTAGGTCGTATTTGATAGTCCGGAAAAATATTAGGCGATAGGGGTCCGGAGGTCCCGGGACCACTCGGAAGGCGTGGGCTATAACACACAAAAATATGGGAATCGCACGAAATTCAAGTTGTTTGGCCGAAAAACGCAAAAAATGAGGAACGATCATGGCGGGGCGGATACTATGGTTCCTTAGGTCGTATTTGTTAGTCCGGAAAAATTTTAGGCGATAGGGGTCCGGAGTTCCCGGGTTCACTTGGAAGGCGTGTGCAATAGGACATGAAAATATGGGAATCGCACGGAATTCTAGTTTTTTGGCCGAAAAATAGAAAAAACTAGGAACGATCATGGCTGGGCGGGGACTATGGTTCCTTAGGTCTTATTTGATAGTCCGGAAAAATTGTAGGCGATAGGGGTCCAGAGACCCGGGACCACTCGGAAGGCGTGGGCTATAACACACAAAAATATGGGATCGCACGGAATTCTAGTTGTTTGGCCGAAAAACACAAAAAATGAGGAACGATCATGGCAGGGTGGATACTATGGTTCCTTAGGTCGTATTTGATAGTCCGGAAAAATTTTAGGCGATAGGGGTCCGGAGGTCCCGGGACCACTCGGAAGGTGTGGGCTATAACACACAAAAATATGACAATCGCGCAGAATTCTAGTTGTTTGGCCGAAAATCGCAAAAAATAAGGAACGATCGTAGCGGGGCGGATACTATGGTTCCTTGGGTCGTATTTGATTGCCCAGAAAATTTTTAGGCGATCGGGGTCCGTGGCTCTTGGGACCACTCGGAATGCGTTGGTATAGCACACGAAAATATGGGAATCGGGCGAAATTCTAGGTCTTTTTCAGTAACATGCAAAAAATGTGGAAAGATCTTGACAGGGCGGTGACTATGGTTCCTTTGGTCTTATTTGATAGTCCGGAAAAATATTAGGCGATAGGGGTCCGGAGGTCCCGGGACCACTCGGAAGGCGTGGGCTATAACACACAAAAATATGGGAATCGCGCGAAATTCTAGTTGTTTGGCCGAAAAACGCAAAAAATGAGGAACGATCATGGCGGGGCGGATACTATGGTTCCTTAGGTCGTATTTGATAGTCCGGAAAAATTTTAGGCGATAGGGGTCCGGAGTTCCCGGGTTCACTTGGAAGGCGTGTGCTATAGAACACACAAAAATATGGGAATCGCGCGGAATTCTAGTTGTTTGGCCGAAAAATGCAAAAAATGAGGAACGATCATGGCGACGTGGTTACTATGGTTCCTTAGGTCGTATTTGACGACCCGGAAAAATTTTAGGCGATCGGGGTCAGTGGGTCCCGGAACCACTTGGAAGGGTGGGTAATAGCACACAAAAATATAGTAATCGGGCGTAATTCTAGTTTTTTGGCCGAAAAATGCAACAAATGAGGAATGATCATGGCTGGGCGGTGACTATGGTTCCTTATGACGTATTTGATAGTCCGGAAAAATTTTAGGCGATAGGGGTCCGGAGTTCCTGGGTTCACTTGGAAGGCGTGGGCTATAGGACACGAAAATATGGGAATCGCGCGGAATTCTAGTTTTTTGGCCGAAAAATAGAAAAAACTAGGAACGATCATGGCTGGGCGGTGAATATGGTTCCTTAGGTCTTTTTTGATAGTCCGAAAATTTTTAGGCTATAGGGGTCCGGAGACCCAGGACCACTCGGAAGGCGTGGGCTATATAACACACAAAAATATGGGATCGCGCGGAATTCTAGTTGTTTGGCCGAAAAACACAAAAAATGAGGAACGATCATGGCGGGGCGGATACTATGGTTCCTTAGGTCATATTTGATAGTCCGGAAAATTTTTAAGCGATAGGGGTCCGGAGGTCCCGGGACCACTCGGAAGGTGTGGGCTATAACACACAAAAATATGGGAATCGCGCGGAATTCTAGTTGTCTGGCCGAAAAATGCAAAAAATAAGGAACGATCATGGCGTGGCAGATACTATGGTTCCTTAGGTCGTATTTGATTGCCCGGAAAAATTTTAGGCGATCGGGGTCCGCGGCTCTTGAGACCACTCGGAAGGCGTGGGCAATAGCACACGAAAATATGGGAATCGGGCGAAATTCTAGGTCTTTTTCAGTAACATGCAAAAATTGTGGAAAGATCTTGACAGGGCGGATACTATGGTTCCTTAGGTCGTATTTGATAGTCCGGAAAAATTTTAGGCGATAGGGGTCCGGAGGTCCCGGGACCACTCGGAAGGCGTGGGCTATAACACACAAAAATATGGGAATCGCGCGGAATTCTAGCTGTTTGGCCGAAAAACGCAAAAAATGAGGAACGATCATGGCGGGGCGGATACTATGGTTCCTTAGGTCGTATTTGATAGTCCGGAAAAATTTTAGGCGATAGGGGTCCGGAGTTCCCGGGTTCACTTGGAAGGCGTGTGCTATAGGACACGAAAATATGGGAATCGAGCGGAATTATAGTTTTTTGGCCGAAAAATAGAAAAAACTAGGAACAATCATGGCTGGGCGGTGACTATGGTTCCTCAGGTCTTATTTGATAGTCCGGAAAAATTTTAGGCGATAGGGGTCCAGAGACCCGGGTCCACTCGGAAGGCGTGGGCTATAACACACAAAAATATGGGATCGCACGGAATTCTAGTTGTTTGGCCGAAAAACACAAAAAATGAGGAACGATCATGGCGGGGTGGATACTATGGTTCCTTAGGTCGTATTTGATAGTCCGGAAAAATTTTAGGCGATAGGGGTCCGTAGGTCCCGGGACCACTCGGAAGGTGTGGGCTATAACACACAAAAATATGGGAATCGCGCGGTATTCTAGTTGTTTTGCCGAAAATCGCAAAAAATAAGGAACGATCATGGCGGGGCGGATACTATGGTTCCTTAGGTCGTATTTGATTGCCCGGAAAAATTTTAGGCGATCGGGGTCCGCGGCTCTTGGGACCACTCGGAATGCGTGGGTATAGCACACGAAAATATGGGAATCGGGCGAAATTCTAGGTCTTTTTCAGTAACATGCAAAAAATGTGGAAAGATCTTGACAGGGCGGTGACTATGGTTCCTTAGGTCTTATTTGATAGTCCGGAAAAATATTAGGCGATAGGGGTCCGGAGGTCACGGGACCAGTCGGAAGGCGTGGGCTATAACACACAAAAATATGGGAATCACGCGAAATTCTAGTTGTTTGGCCGAAAAACGCAAAAAATGAGGAACGATCATGGCGGGGCGGATACTATGGTTCCTTAGGTCGTATTTGATAGTCCGGAAAAATTTTAGGCAATAGGGGTCCGGAGTTCCCGGGTTCACTTGGAAGGCGTGTGCTATAGGACACGAAAATATGGGAATCGAGCGGAATTATAGTTTTTTGGCCGAAAAATAGAAAAAACTAGGAACGATCATGGCTGGGCGGTGACTATGGTTCCTCAGGTCTTATTTGATAGTCCGGAAAAATTTTAGGCGATAGGGGTCCAGAGACCCGGGTCCACTCGGAAGGCGTGGGCTATAACACACAAAAATATGGGATCGCACGGAATTCTAGTTGTTTGGCCGAAAAACACAAAAAATGAGGAACGATCATGGCGGGGTGGATACTATGGTTCCTTAGGTCGTATTTGATAGTCCGGAAAAATTTTAGGCGATAGGGGTCCGTAGGTCCCGGGACCACTCGGAAGGTGTGGGCTATAACACACAAAAATATGGGAATCGCGCGGTATTCTAGTTGTTTTGCCGAAAATCGCAAAAAATAAGGAACGATCATGGCGGGGCGGATACTATGGTTCCTTAGGTCGTATTTGATTGCCCGGAAAAATTTTAGGCGATCGGGGTCCGCGGCTCTTGGGACCACTCGGAATGCGTGGGTATAGCACACGAAAATATGGGAATCGGGCGAAATTCTAGGTCTTTTTCAGTAACATGCAAAAAATGTGGAAAGATCTTGACAGGGCGGTGACTATGGTTCCTTAGGTCTTATTTGATAGTCCGGAAAAATATTAGGCGATAGGGGTCCGGAGGTCCCGGGACCAGTCGGAAGGCGTGGGCTATAACACACAAAAATATGGGAATCACGCAAAATTCTAGTTGTTTGGCCGAAAAACGCAAAAAATGAGGAACGATCATGGCGGGGCAGATACTATGGTTCCTTAGGTCGTATTTGATAGTCCGGAAAAATTTTAGGCAATAGGGGTCCGGAGTTCCCGGGTTCACTTGGAAGGCGTGTGCTATAGGACACGAAAATATGGGAATCGCGCGGAATTCTAGTTTTTTGGCCGAAAAATAGAAAAAACTAGGAACGATCATGGCTGGGCGGTGACTATGGTTCCTTAGGTCTTATTTGATAGTCCGGAAAAATTTTAGGCGATAGGGGTCCAGAGACCCGGGACCACTCGGAAGGCGTGGGCTATAACACACAAAAATATGGGATCGCACGGAATTCTAGTTGTTTGGCCGAAAAACACAAAAAATGAGGAACGATCATGGCGGGGTGGATACTATGGTTCCTTAGGTCGTATTTGATAGTCCGGAAAAATTTTAGGCGATAGGGGTCCGGAGGTCCCGGGACCTCTCGGAAGGTGTGGGCTATAACACACAAAAATATGGGAATCGCGCGGAATTCTAGTTGATTGGCCGAAAATCGCAAAAAATAAGGAACGATCATGGCGGGGCGGATACTATGGTTCCTTAGGTCGTATTTGATTGCCCGGAAAAATTTTAGGCGATCGGGGTCCGCGGCTCTTGGGACCACTCGGAATGCGTGGGTATAGCACACGAAAATATGGGAATCGGGCGAAATTCTAGGTCTTTTTCAGTAACATGCAAAAAATGTGGAAAGATCTTGACAGGGCGGTGACTATGGTTCCTTAGGTCTTATTTGATAGTCCGGAAAAATATTAGGCGATAGGGGTCCGGAGGTCCCGGGACCACTCGGAAGGCGTGGGCTATAACACACAAAAATATGGGAATCGCGCGAAATTCTAGTTGTTTGGCCGAAAAATGCAAAAAATGAGGAACGATCATGGCGGGGCGAATACTATGGTTCCTTAGGTCGTATTTGATAGTCCGGAAAAATTTTAGGCGATAGGGGTCAGGAGGTCCCGGGACCACTCGGAAGGCGTGGGCTATAACGCACAAAAATATGGGAATCGCGCGGAATTCTAATTTTTAGGCCGAAAAATGCAAAAAATGAGAAACGATGATGGCGGGGCGGTTACTATGGTTCCTTAGGTCATATTTGATGGCCCGGACAAATTTTACGCGATCGGGGTCCGGTGGTCCCGGAACCACTCGGAAGGCGTGGGCTATAACACACAAAAATATTGTAATCGGGCGGAATTCTAGTTTTTTGGCCGAAAAACGCAACAAATGAGGAATGATCATGGCTGGGTGGTGACTATGGTTCCTTAGGTCGTATTTGATAGTCCGGAAAAATTTTAGGCGATAGGGGTCCGGAGGTCCCGGGTTCACTTGGAAGGCGTGGGCTATAGGACACGAAAATATGGGAATCGCGCGGAATTCTAGTTTTTTGGCCGAAAAATGCAAAAAATGAGGAACGATCATGGCGGGGTGGTTACTATGGTTCCTTAGGTCGTATTTGATGGCCCGGAAAAATTTTAGGCGATAGGGGTCCGCGGCTCTTGGGACCACTCGGAATGCGTGGGTATAGCACACGAAAATATGGGAATCGGGCGGAATTCTTGTTGTTTGGCCGAAAAACACAAAAATTGAGGAACGATCATGGCAGGGCGGTGACTATGGTTCCTTAGGTCTTATTTGATAGTACGGAAAAATATTAGGCGATAGGGGTCCGGAGGTCCCGGGACCACTCGGAAGGCGTGGGCTATAACACACAAAAATATAGGAATCGCGCGAAATTCTAGCTGTTTGGACGAAAAACACAAAAAATGAGGAACGATCATGGCGGGGCGGATACTATGGTTCCTTAGGTCGTATTTGATAGTCCGGAAAAATTTTAGGCGGTAGGGGTCCGGAGTTCCCGGGTTCACTTGGAAGGCGTGTGCTATAGGACACGAAAATATGGGAATCGCGCGGAATTCTAGTTTTTTGGCCGAAAAATAGAAAAAACTAGGAACGATCATGGCTGGGTGGTGACTATGGTTCCTTTGGTCTTATTTGATAGTCCGGAAAAATTTTAGGCGATAGGGGTCCAGAGACCCGGGACCACTCGGAAGGCGTGGGCTATAACACACAAAAATATGGGATCGCACGGAATTCTAGTTGTTTGGCCGAAAAACACAAAAAATGAGGAACGATCATGGCGGGGTGGATACTATGGTTCCTTAGGTCGTATTTGATAGTCCGGAAAAATTTTAGGCGATAGGGGTCCGGAGGTCCCGGGACCACTCGGAAGGTGTGGGCTATAACACACAAAAATATGGGAATCGCGCGGAATTCTAGTTGTTTGGCCGAAAATCGCAAAAAATAAGGAACGATCATGGCGGGGCGGAGATACTATGGTTCCTTAGGTCGTATTTGATTGCCCGGAAAAATTTTAGGCGATCGGGGTCCGCAGCTCTTGGGACCACTCGGAATGCGTGGGTATAGCACACGAAAATATGGGAATCGGGCGAAATTCTAGGTCTTTTTCAGTAACATGCAAAAAATGTGGAAAGATCTTGACAGGGCGGTGACTATGGTTCCTTAGGTCTTATTTGATAGTCCGGAAAAATATTAGGCGATAGGGGTCCGGAGGTCCCGGGACCACTCGGAAGGCGTGGGCTATAACACACAAAAATATGGGAATCGCGCGAAATTCTAGTTGTTTGGCCGAAAAACGCAAAAAATGAGGAACGATCATGGCGGGGCGGATACTATGGTTCCTTAGGTCGTATTTGATAGTCCGGAAAAATTTTAGGCGATAGGGGTCCGGAGTTCCCGGGTTCACTTGGAAGGCGTGTGCTATAGGACACGAATATATGGGAATCGCGCGGAATTCTAGTTTTTTGGCCGAAAAATAGAAAAAACTAGGAACGATCATGGCTGGGCGGTGACTATGGTTCCTTAGGTCTTATTTGATAGTCCGGAAAAATTTTAGGCGATAGGGGTCCAGAGACCCGGGACCACTCGGAAGGCGTGGGCTATAACACACAAAAATATGGGATCGCACGGAATTCTAGTTGTTTGGCCGAAAAACACAAAAAATGAGGAACGATCATGGCGGGGTGGATACTATGGTTCCTTAGGTCGTATTTGATAGTCCGGAAAAATTTTAGGCGATAGGGGTCCGGAGGTCCCGGGACCACTCGGAAGGTGTGGGCTATAACACACAAAAATATGGGAATCGCGCGGAATTCTAGTTGTTTGGCCGAAAATCGCAAAAAATAAGGAACGATCATGGCGGGGCGGATACTATGGTTCCTTAGGTCGTATTTGATTGCCCGGAAAAATTTTAGGCGATCGGGGTCCGCGGCTCTTGGGACCACTCGGAATGCGTGGGTATAGCACACGAAAATATGGGAATCGGGCGAAATTCTAGGTCTTTTTCAGTAACATGCAAAAAATGTGGAAAGATCTTGACAGGGCGGTGACTATGGTTCCTTAGGTCTTATTTGATAGTCCGGAAAAATATTAGGCGATAGGGGTCCGGAGGTCCCGGGACCACTCGGAAGGCGTGGGCTATAACACACAAAAATATGGGAATCGCGCGAAATTCTAGTTGTTTGGCCGAAAAACGCAAAAAATGAGGAACGATCATGGCGGGGCGGATACTATGGTTCCTTAGGTCGTATTTGATAGTCCGGAAAAATTTTAGGCGATAGGGGTCCGGAGTTCCCGGGTTCACTTGGAAGGCGTGTGCTATAGGACACGAAAATATGGGAATCGCGCGGAATTCTAGTTTTTTGGCCGAAAAATAGAAAAAACTAGGAACGATCATGGCTGGGCGGTGACTATGGTTCCTTAGGTCTTATTTGATAGTCCGGAAAAATTTTAGGCGATAGGGGTCCAGAGACCCGGGACCACTCGGAAGGCGTGGGCTATAACACACAAAAATATGGGATCGCACGGAATTCTAGTTGTTTGGCCGAAAAACACAAAAAAATGAGGAACGATCATGGCGGGGTGGATACTATGGTTCCTTAGGTCGTATTTGATAGTCCGGAAAAATTTTAGGCGATAGGGGTCCGGAGGTCCCGGGACCTCTCGGAAGGTGTGGGCTATAACACACAAAAATATGGGAATCGCGCGGAATTCTAGTTGATTGGCCGAAAATCGCAAAAAATAAGGAACGATCATGGCGGGGCAGATAATATGGTTCCTTAGGTCGTATTTGATTGCCCGGAAAAATTTTAGGCGATCGGGGTCCGCGGCTCTTGGGACCACTCGGAATGCGTGGGTATAGCACACAAAAATATGGGAATCGGGCGAAATTCTAGGTCTTTTTCAGTAACATGCAAAAAATGTGGAAAGATCTTGACAGGGCGGTGACTATGGTTCCTTAGGTCTTATTTGATAGTCCGGAAAAATATTAGGCGATAGGGGTCCGGAGGTCCCGGGACCACTCGGAAGGCGTGGGATATAACACACAAAAATATGGGAATCGCGCGAAATTCGAGTTGTTTGGCCGAAAAATGCAAAAAATGAGGAACGATCATGGCGAGGCGGATACTATGGTTCCTTAGGTCGTATTTGATAGTGCGGAAAAATTTTAGGCGATAGGGGTCAGGAGGTCCCGGGACCACTCGGAAGGCGTGGGCTATAACACACAAAAATATGGGAATCGCGCGGAATTCTAGTTTTTTGGCCGAAAAATGCAAAAAATGAGGAACGATCATGGCGAGGTGGTTACTATGGTTCCTTAGGTCGTATTTGACGCCCTGGAAAAATTTTAGGCGATCGGGGTCACTGGGTCCCGGAACCACTTGGAAGGGTGGGCTACACACAAAAATATTGTAATCGGGCAGAATTCTAGTTTTTTGGCCGAAAAACGCAACAAATGAGGAATGATCATGGCTGGGCGGTGACTATGGTTCCTTAGGTCGTATTTGATAGTCCGGAAAAATTTTAGGCGATAGGGGTCCGGAGGTCCCGGGTTCACTTGGAAGGCGTGGGCTATAGGACACGAAAATATGGGAATCGCGCGGAATTCTAGTTTTTTGGCCGAAAGATAGAAAAAACTAGGAACGATCATGGCTGGGCAGTGACTATGGTTCCTTAAGTCTTATTTGATAGTCCGGAAAAATTTTAGGCGATAGGGGTCCGGAGACCCAGGACCACTCTGAAGGCGTGGGCTATATAACACACAAAAATATGGGATCGCGCGGAATTCTTGTTGTTTGGCCGAAAAACACAAAAATTGAGGAACGATCATGGCAGGGCGGTGACTATGGTTCCTTAGGTCTTATTTGATAGTACGGAAAAATATTAGGCGATAGGGGTCCGGAGGTCCCGGGACCACTCGGAAGGCGTGGGCTATAACACACAAAAATATAGGAATCGCGCGAAATTCTAGCTGTTTGGACGAAAAACACAAAAAATGAGGAACGATCATGGCGGGGCGGATACTATGGTTCCTTAGGTCGTATTTGATAGTCCGGAAAAATTTTAGGCGGTAGGGGTCCGGAGTTCCCGGGTTCACTTGGAAGGCGTGTGCTATAGGACACGAAAATATGGGAATCGCGCGGAATTCTAGTTTTTTGGCCGAAAAATAGAAAAAACTAGGAACGATCATGGCTGGGCGGTGACTATGGTTCCTTTGGTCTTATTTGATAGTCCGGAAAAATTTTAGGCGATAGGGGTCCAGAGACCCGGGACCACTCGGAAGGCGTGGGCTATAACACACAAAAATATGGGATCGCACGGAATTCTAGTTGTTTGGCCGAAAAACACAAAAAATGAGGAACGATCATGGCGGGGTGGATACTATGGTTCCTTAGGTCGTATTTGATAGTCCGGAAAAATTTTAGGCGATAGGGGTCCGTAGGTCCCGGGACCACTCGGAAGGTGTGGGCTATAACACACAAAAATATGGGAATCGGGCGGAATTCTAGTTGTTTGGCCGAAAATCGCAAAAAATAAGGAACGATCATGGCGGGGAGGATACTATGGTTCCTTAGGTCGTATTTGATTGCCCGGAAAAATTTTAGGCGATCGGGGTCCGCAGCTCTTGGGACCACTCGGAATGCGTGGGTATAGCACACGAAAATATGGGAATCGGGCGAAATTCTAGGTCTTTTTCAGTAACATGCAAAAAATGTGGAAAGATCTTGAAAGGGTGGTGACTATGGTTCCTTAGGTCTTATTTGATAGTCCGGAAAAATATTAGGCGATAGGGGTCCGGAGGTCCCGGGACCACTCGGAAGGCGTGGGCTATAACACACAAAAATATGGGAATCGCGCGAAATTCTAGTTGTTTGGCCGAAAAACGCAAAAAATGAGGAACGATCATGGCGGGGCAGATACTATGGTTCCTTAGGTCGTATTTGATAGTCCGGAAAAATTTTAGGCGATAGGGGTCCGGAGTTCCCGGGTTCACTTGGAAGGCGTGTGCTATAGGACACGAATATATGGGAATCGCGCGGAATTCTAGTTTTTTGGCCGAAAAATAGAAAAAACTAGGAACGATCATGGCTAGGCGGTGACTATGGTTCCTTAGGTCTTATTTGATAGTCCGGAAAATTTATAGGCGATAGGGGTCCAGAGACCCGGGACCACTCGGAAGGCGTGGGCTATAACACACAAAAATATGGGATCGCACGGAATTCTAGTTGTTTGGCCGAAAATCGCAAAAAATAAGGAACGATCATGGCGGGGCAGATACTATGGTTCCTTAGGTCGTATTTGATAGTCCGGAAAAATTTTAGGCGATAGGGGTTCGGAGTTCCCGGGTTCACTTGGAAGGCGTGTGCTATAGGACACGAAAATATGGGAATCGCGCGGAATTCTAGTTTTTTGGCCGAAAAATTGAAAAAACTAGGAACGATCATGGCTGGGCGGTGACTATGGTTCCTTAGGTCTTATTTGATAGTCCGGAAAAATTTTAGGCGATAGGGGTCCAGAGACCCGGGACCACTAGGAAGGCGTGGGCTATAACACACAAAAATATGGGATCGCACGGAATTCTAGTTGTTTGGCCGAAAACACACAAAAAATGAGGAACGATCATGGCGGGGTGGATACTATGGTTCCTTAGGTCGTATTTAATAGTCCGGAAAAATTTTAGGCGATAGGGGTCCGGAGGTCACGGGACTACTCGGAAGGTGTGGGCTATAACACACAAAAATATGTGAATCGCTCGGAATTCTAGTTGTTTGACCGAAAATCGCAAAAAATAAGGAACGATCATGGCGGGGCGGATACTATGGTTCCTTAGGTCGTATTTGATTGCATGGAAAAATTTTAGGCGATCGGGGTCCGCGGCTCTTGAGACCACTCGGAATGCGTTGGTATAGCACACGAAAATATGCGAATCGGGCGAAATTCTAGGTCTTTTTCAGTAACATGCAAAAAATGTGGAAAGATCTTGATAGGGTGGTGACTATGGTTCCTTAGGTCTTATTTGATAGTCCGGAAAAATATTAGGCGATAGGGGTCCGGAGGTCCCGGGACCACTCGGAAGGCGTGGGCTATAACACACAAAAATACGGGAATCGCGCGAAATTCTAGTTGTCTGGCCGAAAAACGCAAAAAATGAGGAACGATCATGGCAGGGCGGATACTATTGTTCCTTAGGTCGTATTTGATAGTCCGAAAAAATTTTAGGCGATAGGGGTCTGGAGTTCCCGGGTTCACTTGGAAGGCGTGTGCTATAGGACACGAAAATATGGGAATCGCGCGGAATTCTAGTTTTTTGGCCGAAAAATAGAAAAAACTAGGAACGCTCATGGCTGGGCGGTGACTATGGTTCCTTACGTCTTATTTGATAGTCCGGAAAAATTTTAGGCGATAGGGGTCCAGAGACCCGGGACCACTCGAAAGGCGTGGGCTATAACACACAAAAATATGGGATCGCACGGAATTCTAGTTGTTTGGCCGAAAAACACAAAACAATGAGGAACGATCATGGCGGGGTGGATACTATGGTTCCTTAGGTCGTATTTGATTGTCCGGAAAAATTTTAGGCGATAGGGGTCCGGAGGTCCCGGGACCACTCGGAAGGTGTGGGCTATAACACACAAAAATATGGGAATCGCGCGGAATTCTAGTTGTTTGGCCGAAAATCGCAAAAAATAAGGAACGATCATGGAGGGGCGGATACTATGGTTCCTTAGGTCGTATTTGATTTCCCGGAAAAAGTTTAGGCGATCGGGGTCCACGGCTCTTGGGACCACAAGGAATGCGTGGCTATAACACACGAAAATATGAGAATCGGGCGAAATTCTAGGTCTTTTTCAGTAACATGCAAATAATTTGGAAAGATCTTGGCAGGGCGGTGACTATGGTTCCTTTAGTCTTATTTGATAGTCCGGAAAAATATTAGGCGATGGGGGTCCGGAGGTCCCGGGACCACTCGGTAGGCGTGGGATATAACACACAAAAATATGGGAATCGCGCGGAATTCTAGTTGTTTGGCCGAAAAAGGCAAAAAATGAGGAACGATCATGGCGGGGTGGATACTATGGTTCCTTAGGTCGTATTTGGTAATCCGGAAAAATTTTAGGCGATAGGGGTCAGGAGGTCCCGGGACCACTCGGAAGGCGTGGGCTATAGCACACAAAAATATGGGAATCGCGCGGAATTCTAGTTGTTTGACCGAAAAATGCAAAAAATGAGGAACAATCATGGCGAGGTGGTTACTATGGTTCCTTAGGTCGTATTTGACGGCCCGGAAAAATTTTAGGCGATCGGGGTCAGTGGGTCCCGGAACCACTTGGAAGGGTGGGCAATAGCACACAAAAATATTGTAATCGGGCGGAATTCTATTTTTTTGGCCGAAAAATGCAACAAATGAGGAATGATCATGGCTGGGCGGTGACTATGGTTCCTTAGGTCATATTTGATAGTCCGGAAAAATTTTAGGCGATAGGGGTCCGGAGTTCCCGGGTTCACTTGGAAGGCGTGGGCTATAGGACACGAAAATATGGGAATCGCGCGGAATTCTAGTTTTTTGGCCGAAAAATAGAAAAAACTAGGAACGATCATGGCTGGGTGGTGACTATGGTTCCTTAGGTCTTATTTGATAGTCCGGAAAAATTTTAGGCGATAGGGGTCCAGAGACCCGGGACCACTCGGAAGGCGTGGGATATAACACACAAAAATATGGGAATCGCGCGGAATTCTAGTTGTTTGGCCGAAAAATGCAAAAAATGAGGAACGATCATGGCGGGGCGGATACTATGGTTCCTTAGGTCGTATTTGGTAGTCCGGAAAAATTTTAGGCGATAGGGGTGAGGAGGTCCCGGGACCACTCGGAAGGCGTGGGCTATAGCACACAAAAATATGGGAATCGCGCGGAATTCTATTTGTTTGGCCGAAAAATGCAAAAAATGAGGAACGATCATGGCGAGGTGGTTACTATGGTTCCTTAGGTCGTATTTGACGGCCCGGAAAAATTTTAGGCGATCGGGGTCAGTGGGTCCCGGAACCACTTGGAAGGGTGGGCAATAGCACACAAAAATATTGTAATCGGGCGGAATTCTAGTTTTTTGGCCGAAAAATGCAACAAATGAGGAATGATCATGGCTGGGCGGTGACTATGGTTCCTTAGGTCATATTTGATAGTCCGGAAAAATTTTAGGCGATAGGGGTCCGGAGTTCCCGGGTTCACTTGGAAGGCGTGGGCTATAGGACACGAAAATATGGGAATCGCGCGGAATTCTAGTTTTTTGGCCGAAAAATAGAAAAAACTAGGAACGATCATGGCTGGGTGGTGACTATGGTTCCTTAGGTCTTATTTGATAGTCCGGAAAAATTTTAGGCGATAGGGGTCCAGAGACCCGGGACCACTCGGAAGGCGTGGGATATAACACACAAAAATATGGGAATCGCGCGGAATTCTAGTTGTTTGGCCGAAAAATGCAAAAAATGAGGAACGATCATGGCGGGGCGGATACTATGGTTCATTAGGTCGTATTTGGTAGTCCGGAAAAATTTTAGGCGATAGGGGTCAGGAGGTCCCGGGACCACTCGGAAGGCGTGGGCTATAGCACACAAAAATATGGGAATCGCGCGGAATTCTAGTTGTTTGGCCGAAAAATGCAAAAAATGAGGAACGATCATGGCGAGGTGGTTACTATGGTTCCTTAGGTCGTATTTGACGGCCCGGAAAAATTTTAGGCGATCGGGGTCAGTGGGTCCCGGAACCACTTGGAAGGGTGGGCAATAGCACACAAAAATATTGTAATCGGGCGGAATTCTAGTTTTTTGGCCGAAAAACACAACAAAGAAGCAATGATCATGGCTGGGCGGTGACTATGGTTCCTTAGGTCATATTTGATAGTCCGGAAAAATTTTAGGCGATAGGGGTCCGGAGTTCCCGGGTTCACTTGGAAGGCGTGGGCTATAGGACACGAAAATATGGGAATCGCGCGGAATTCTAGTTTTTTGGCCGAAAAATAGAAAAAACTAGGAACGATCATGGCTGGGTGGTGATTATGGTTCCTTAGGTCTTATTTGATAGTCCGGAAAAATTTTAGGCGATAGGGGTCCAGAGACCCGGGACCACTCGGAAGGCGTGGGCTATAACACACAAAAATATGGGATCGCACGGAATTCTAGTTGTTTGGCCGAAAAACACAAAAAAATGAGGTACGATCATGGAGGGGTGGATACTATGGTTCCTTAGGTCGTATTTGATAGTCCGAAAAAATTTTAGGCGATAGGGGTCCGGAGGTCCCGGGACCACTCGGAAGGTGTGGGCTATAACACACAAAAATATGGGAATCGCGCGGAATTCTAGTTGTTTGGCCGAAAATCGCAAAAAATAAGGAATGATCATGGCGGGGCGGATACTATGGTTCCTTAGGTCGTATTTGATTGCCCGGAAAAATTTTAGGCGATCGGGGTCCGCGGCTCTTGGGACCACTCGGAATGCGTGGCTATAACACACGAAAATATGGGAATCGGGCGAAATTCTAGGTCTTTTTCAGTAACATGCAAATAATTTGGAAAGATCTTGGCAGGGCGGTGACTATGGTTCCTTTGGTCTTATTTGATAGTCCGGAAAAATATTAGGCGATAGGGGTCCGGAGGTCCCGGGACCACTCGGTAGGCGTGGGATATAACACAAAAAAATATGGGAATCGCGCGGAATTCTAGTTGTTTGGCCGAAAATGCAAAAAATGAGTAACGATCATGGCGGGGCGGATACTATGGTACCTTAGGTCGTATTTGATAGTCCGAAAATATTTTAGGCGATAGGGGTCAGGAGGTCCCGGGACCACTCGGAAGGCGTGGGCTATAGCACACAAAAATATGGGAATCGCGCGGAATTCTAGTTGTTTGGCCGAAAAATGCAAAAAATGAGGAACGATCATGGCGAGTTGGTTACTATGGTTCCTTAGGTCATATTTGACGGCCCGGAAAAATTTTAGGCGATCGGGGTCAGTGGGTCCCGGAACCACTTGGAAGGGTGGGCAATAGCACACAAAAATATTGTAATCGGGCGGAATTCTAGTTTTTTGGCCGAAAAACGCAACAAATGAGGAATGATCATGGCTGGGCGGTGACTATGGTTCCTTAGGTCATATTTGATAGTCCGGAAAAATTTTAGGCGATAGGGGTCCGGAGTTCCCGGGTTCACTTGGAAGGCGTGGGCTATAGGACACGAAAATATGGGAATCGCGCGGAATTCTAGTTTTTTGGCCGAAAAATAGAAAAAACTAGGAACGATCATGGCTGGGTGGTGACTATGGTTCCTTAGGTCTTATTTGATAGTCCGGAAAAATTTTAGGCGATAGGGGTCCAGAGACCCGGGACCACTCGGAAGGCGTGGGCTATAACACACAAAAATATGGGATCGCACGGAATTCTAGTTGTTTGGCCGAAAAACATAAAAAAAATGAGGTACGATCATGGCGGGGTGGATACTATGGTTCCTTAGGTCGTATTTGATAGTCCGGAAAAATTTTAGGCGATAGGGGTCCGGAGGTCCCGGGACCACTCGGAAGGCGTGGGCTATAACACACAAAAATATGGGAATCGCGCGGAATTCTAGTTGTTTGGCCGAAAATCACAAAAAATAAGGAACGATCATGGCGGTCGGATACTATGGTTCCTTAGGTCGTATTTGATAGTCCTGAAAAATTTTAGGCGATAGGGGTCAGGAGGTCCCGGGACCACTCGGAAGGCGTGGGCTATAACACACAAAAATATGGGAATCGCGCGGAATTCTTGTTGTTTGGCCGAAAAACGCAAAAAATGAGGAACGATCATGGCAGGGTGGTTACTATGGTTCCTTAGGTCGTATTTGATGGCCCGGAAAATTTTTAGGCGATTGGGGTTCGGGGTTCCCGGGACCCCTTGGAAGACGTGGGCTAAAGCACACGAAAATATGGAAATCGCGCGAAATTCTAGTTTTTTGGCTGAAAAATGCAAAAGACTAGGAACGATCATGGCGGGCGGTGACTATGGTTCCTTAGGTCGTATTTGATAGTCCGGAAAATTTTTAGGCGATCCGGCTCCGGGGGTCTGACCCACTCGGAAGGCGTGGGCGATAGCACACAAAAATATGGGAATCGGGCGGAATTCTAGTTTTTTGGCCAAAAAATGCAAAAAATGAGGAACGATCATGGTGAGCCGGTGACTATGGTTCCTTAGGTCTTAATTGATGGCCCAAAAATTTTTTAGGCGATCCGAGACCGGTGGCCCGGCCCACTCGGAAGGCGTGGGCAATAGCACACAAAAATATGGTAATCGAGGGGAATTCTAGTTTTTTGGCCGAAAAACGCAATAAATGAGGAACGATCATGGCGGGGCGGTGACTATGGTTCCTTAGGTCATATTTGATGGCCCGGAAAATTTTAGGCGATCGGGGTCCACGGCTCCCGGGACCACTCGGAAGGCGTAAGCTATAGCACACTAAAATATGCAAATCGCGCGGAGTTCTAGTTTTTTGGCCGAAAAGTGCAAAGTATTTGGAACGATCATGGTGGGGCGGTGACTATGGTACCTTAGGTCGTATTTGATAGTCCGGAAAAATTTTAGGCGATCGGGGTCCGCGGCTCCCCGGACCACTTGGAAGGCGTGGGTATAGCACACGAAAATATGGGAATCGGGCGTAATTCTAGTTTTTTGGCTGAAAAATGCAAAAAATGAGAAACGATGATGGCGGGGCGGTTACTATGGTTCCTTAGGTCGTATTTGACGGCCCGAAAAAATTTTAAGCGATCGGGGTCCGGGGGTCCCGGAACCACTTGGAAGGGTGGGCAATAGCACACAAAAATATTGTAATCGGGCGGAATTCTAGTTGTTTGGCCGAAAAATGCAACAAATGAGGAATGATCATGGCTGGGCGGTGACTTTGGTTCCTTAGGTAGTATTTGATAGTCCGGAAAAATTTTAGGCGATAGGGGTCCGGAGTTCCCGGGTTCACTTGGAAGGCGTGGGCTATAGGACACGAAAATTTGGGAATCGCGCGGAATTCTAGTTTTTTGGCCGAAAAAACGGAAAAACCTAGGAACGATCATGGCTGGGAGTTGACTATGGTTCCTTAGGTCTTATTTGATAGTCCGGAAAAAATTTAGGCGATAGGGGTCTGGAGACCCGGGACCACTCGGAAGGCGTGGGCTATAACACACAAAAATATGGGATCGTGCGGAATTCTAGTTGTTTGGCCAAAAAACACAAAAAATGAGGAACGATCATGGCGGGGCAGATACTATGGTTCCTTAGGTCGTATTTGATAGTCCGGAAAAATTTTAGGCGATAGGGGTCCGGAGGTCCCGGGACCACTCGGAAGGTGTGGGCTATAACACACAAAAATATGGCAATTGCGCGGAATTCTAATTGTTTGGCCGAAAAACGTAAAAAATAAGGAACGATCATGGCGGGACGGATACTATTGTTCCTTAGGTCATATTTGATTGCCCGGAAAATTTTTAGGCGATCGGGACCACTCAGAATGCGTGGGTATAGCACACGAAAATATGGGAATCGGGCGAAATTCTAGGTCTTTTTAAGTAACATGCAAAAAATGTGGAAAGATCATGACAGGGCGGTGACTATGGTTCCTTTGGTCTTATTTGATAGTCCGGAAAAATATTAGGCGATAGGGGTCCGGAGGTCCCGGGACCACTCGGAAGGCGTGGGCAAAAATATGGGAATAGCGCGGAATTCTAGTTGTTTGGCCGAAAACCGCAAAAAATGAGGAACGATCATGGCGGGGCGGATACTATGGTTCCTTAGGTCGTATTTGATAGTCCGAAAAAATTTTAGGCGATAGGGGTCAGGAGGTCCCGGGACCAATCGGAAGGCGTGGGCTATAACACACAAAAATATGGGAATCGCGCGGAATTCTAGTTGTTTGGCCGAAAAACGCAAACAATGAGGAACGATCATGGCGGGGTGGTTACTATGGTTCCTTAGGTCATATTTGATGGCCCGGAAAATTTTTAGGCGATCGGGGTTCGGGGTTTCCGGGACCCATTGGAAGGCGTGGGCTAAAGCACACGAAAATATGGAAATCGTGCGAAATTCTAGTTTTTTGGCTGAAAAACGCAAAAGACTAGGAACGATCATGGCGTGGTGGTGACTAAGGTTCCTTAGGTCGTATTTGATAGCCCAGAAAATTTTTAGGCGATCCGGCTCCGGGGGGCCCGACCCACTCGGAAGGCGTGGGCGATAGCACACAAAAATATGGGAATCAGGCGGAATTCTAGTTTTTTGGCCAGAAATGCAAAACATAAGGAACGATCATGGCGAGGCGGTGACTATGGTTCCTTAGGTCTTAATTGATGGCCTGAAAATTTTTTAGGCGATCCGAGACCGGTGGCCCGGCCCACTCGGAAGGCGTGGGCAATAGCACACAAAAATATGGTAATCGAGGGGAATTCTAGTTGTTTGGCCGAAAAACACAAAAAATAAGGAACGATCATGGCGGGGCGGATACTATAGCTCCTTAGGTCGTATTTGATTGCCAGGAAAATTTTTAGGCGATCGGGGTCCGCGGCTCAAGTTTATTTAATTTCTACTATACTTAACCCATCTTTAAAATTAAGAGGTGCAAATGGACTTGTTCGTAAAATTTATGAGAATTTAACATTTCAACAAAATGAACAACCATCTCTCGAAGACTGTCAAGCTAACATATATTCTTATGTTAGATCAATGTTTGATAAATATAAATCTATGGAAACATCAAGTGGTGAAACTAGGGAAGAAGAAGAATACAATGAGATACTTAGCACCGGGAGCTATGACGGCATGGAACTCATGGAACATCAATCAACATTGCCAATTCAAGAACAATGTCCGAGAGAAATTATAGATAAGTTACAACTTACAACGAAGTTATATGGCTCGAAAAAATTTTAGGCAATCCGGATCTGGGGGGCCCGGGCCCGCTCGGAAGGCGTGGGCTATAGCACACGAAAATATAGGAATTAGGCGGAATTCAAGTTTTTTGGTCGTAAAACGCAAAACAATGAGGAACGGTCATGGCAGGGCGATGACTATGGTTCTTTAGGCCGTATTTGATGGCCCAGAAAAATTTTACGCAATCCGAGTCAGGGGACCCAGCCCACTCGGAAGGCGTGGACTATAGCACATGAAAATATGAGAATCGGGCGGAATTCTAGTTTTTTGGCCATGAAATGCAAAAAATGAGGAACGATCATGGCGGGGTGGTGATTATGGTTCCTTAGGTCGTAGTTGATGGCCCGGAAAATTTTTAGGCGATCCGGGTCTGGGGGGCTGGGACCATTCGGAAGGCGTGGGCTATAGCACTCCAAAATATAGGAATCAGACGGAATTCTACCTTTATGATCGTAAACCGCAAGAAAATGAGGAATGGTCATGGTGGGGTGGTGACTATGGAAACTTAGGTCGTCTTTGATGGCACGGAAAAATGTTAAGTGATCGGGGTCCGGGGGACCAGGCCCACTCGGAAGGCGTTGGCTATAACACATGAAAATATGGGAATCTTGCGGAATTCTAGTTTTTTGGCCATAAAATGCAAAATAACGACGTAAGGTCATGGCGGGGCGGTGACTATTGTTCCTTAGGTCTTATTTGATGGCCCAGAAAAATTTTAAGCGATCCGTGTCCGGAGGGCCCGGGCGCACTCGGAAGGCGTGGACCTATAGCACAGGAAAATATGGGAATCGAGCGAAAATCTTGTTTTTTGGCCGTAAAACGCAAAAAAATGAGGAACGATCATGGAGGGGCAGTGACTATGGTTTCTTAGGTCATATTTGATAGCCTGGAAAATTTTTAGGATATCCGGGTCTGGGGGGTCGGGCCCACTCGGAAGGAGTGGGCTATAGCACACGAAAATATAGGAATCGGATAGAATTATGGTTTTTTTGTGGTAAAATGCAAAAAAAGTGGAACGGTCATGGTGGGTCAGTGATTATGGTTCCTTAGGTTGTGTTCTATGGCCCGAAAATATTTTAGGCGATCCGGGTCCAGGGGACCCGGTACCACTCTGAATGCGTGGTCTATAGCACACGAAAATATGGGAATCACGCGGAATTCTAATTTTTTAACCGTAAAATGCAAAAAAAAATTGAGGAACGGTCATGGTGGAGCGGTACCTATGGTTCCTTAGGTCGTATTTCATGGCCCGAAAAATTTTTAGGCGATCGGGCTCCGGTGGGCCTGGGCCCACTCAGAAGGCGTGGGCTATAGCATATGAAAATATGGAAATCAGGCGGAATTCTAGTTATTTGATTGTAAAACTCAAACAAACGAGGAATGGTCATGGCGGGGCGGTGACTATGGTAACTTAGGTCGTATTTGATGGCCTATAAAAATTTTAGGCGATTGGGTTACGGGGGTCCGGGCGCACTCTGAAGGCGTGGGCAATTGCACACTAAAATATGGGAATCGGGCGAAATTCTAGTTTTTTGGCTGTATAACGCAAACGAATGAGGAAAGATTATGGCGGGGCGATGAGTATGGTTTCTTAGGTCCTATTTGATGGCCCGGAAATATTTTAAGAGATCCGGGTCAGGAGGGCCTGGGCCCACTCGGAAGGCATGTGCTACAGCATACGAAAATATGGAAATTGGGCGGAATTCTAGTTATTTGGCTGTAAAACGCAAACAAACGAGGAATGGTCATGGCGGGGCGGTGACTATGGTTCCTTAGGTCGTATTTGATGGCCCGGAAATTTTTTAGGCGATCGGGTTCCGGGGGTCCGGGCGCACTCAGAAGGCGTGGGTAATTGCACACTAAAATATGGGAATCGGATGGAATTCTAGTTTTTTGGTGTATAACGCAAAAGAATGAGAAACAATTATGGCGGGCGGTGACTGTGGTTCCTTAGGTCGTATTGGATGGCCCGGAAAAATTTAAGGTTATCCGGGTTAGGGGGCCCTGCCCACTGGGAAGGCGAGGGCAATGCACACGAAAATATGAGAATCAGGCAGAATTCTAGTTTTTTGGCCGTAAAACGCAAAAACAACGAGGAATGGTCATGGCGGAGGGGGTAACTATGGTACCTTAGGTTGAATTTGATGGCCCGAAATTTTTTTAGGCGATCTGGGTCCGGGGGTCGGGCCTACTCGGAAGGCGTGGGATATATAGCACATGATAATATAGGAATCAGGCAGAATTCTACTTTTTGGCCATAAAATGCAAAAACACGAGGAACGGTCCTGGAAAGGTCGTATTATATGGCCCGAAAAACTTTTAGGCGACCGGGGTCCAGGGGGCTCGGGCCCAGTTGGAAGGCGTGGGCTATAGCATACGAAAATATGAAAATCGGGCGGAATTCTAGTTATTTTGCTGTAAAACGCAAACGTACAAGGAATGGTCATGGTGGGGCAGTGAATATGGTTCCTTAGGTCGTCTTTGATGGCCCAGAAAAGTTTTAGGCGATCGGGATCCGGGGGTCCGGGCCTACTCTGAAGGCGTGGGCAATTGCACACTAAAATATGGGAATCGATCGAAATTCTAGTTTTTTGGCCATATAACGCAAACGAATGAGGAATGATTATGGCGGGGCGATGAGTATGGTGCCTTAGGTCCTATTTGATGGACTGAAAATTTTTAAGGGATCCGGGTCAGGATGGCCTGGGCCCATTCGGAAGGCATGGGCTATAGCATACGAAAATATGGGAATCAGGCGAAATTCTAGTTTTTTTGTCGTAAATCACAAAAATAACGAGGAAAGGTCATGGAGGGGCGGTGACTATGGTTCCTTAGGTCGTATTTGGCTGCCCGGATAAATTTTAGGCGATCGGGGTCCGGAGGGCCCTGTCCACTGGGAAGGCGTGAGCTATAGCACAAGAAAATATGGGAAAAGGGCAGAATTCGCATTTTTTGTTCGTAAAATGCAAAAAAATGAAGAACGGTCATGGCGGGGCTGTGACAATGGTTCCTTAGGTCGTAATTTATGGCCTGAAAATATTTGAGGCGATCTGGGTTCGGGGGGCCTGGGCCCACTCAGAAGGCATGGGCTATAGCACACGAAAATATGGCAATCGAGCGGAATAATAGTTTTTTCGCCGTAAAACGCAAACAAACGAGGAATGGTCATGGCGGGGAGGTAACTATGGTTCCTTAGGTCGTATCTCAGGGCCCGAAAAATTTTTAGGCGATCGAGGTCCGGGGTCCGGGGCCCGAGCCCACTCGGAAGGCGTGGGCTAGCACACGAAAGTATGAGAATCAGGTGAAATTCTATTTTTTTTGTCGTAAAATGCAAAAAAATGAGGAATGGTCATGGTAGGGCCATGACTATGGTTCCTTAGGTAGTATTTCATGACCTGAAAAGTTTAAGGCGATCCAAGTCTGGAAGGGCCCGACTCACTCGGAAGGCGGCACAAGAAAATATGGTAATCGGGCAGAATTCTAGTTGTTTTTGGCCGTAAAACGCAAATAAACGAGGACTATTCATGGCGGGGCGGTGACTATAGTTCCTTAGGTCGTATTTAATGGCCTAGAAAAATTTTACGCGATCCGGGTCCGGAGGGCCTGGGACCACTCGGAAGGCGTGGACTATAGCATACGAAAATATGGTAATCGGGCGGAATTCTAATTATTTTGGCTGAAAAATGCAAATAACAAGGAAAGGTCATGACGGGGAGGTGACTATGGTTCCTTAGGTCTTATTTGATGTTCAAAAAAAATTTAAGCGATCCGGGTCTGGTAGGCCCGGGTCCACTCGGAAAGCGTGGACTATAGCACACGAAAATATGCGAATCGGGAGAAATTCTAATTTTTTGGCCGTAAAATGCAAATAACGAGGAACGATCAAGGCGGGGCGGTAACTATGGCTCCTTAGGTCGTATTTGATGGCCCAAAAAAATTTATGGCTATCCGGGTCCGGAGGAGCCCCGGCCGACTCGGAAGGAGGCACACGAAAATATGGTAATCGAACGGAATTCTAGTTTTTTGGCCGTAAAATGCAGAAGATGAGGAAAGGTCATGGCAGGGCGGTGACTATGGTTCCTTAGATCATATTTGATAGCTCAGAAAAATTTAAGGCGATCCGGATCCGGAGGGGCCCGACCCTTTCGGAAGGAGGCAAAACAAAAAATGGTAATCGGGCGGAATTCTAATTATTTTGGCCAAAAAATGCAAATAATGAGGAAAGGTCATGGCGGGGCGGTGACTATGGTTCCTTAGTTCTTATTTGATGTTCCAAAAAATTTTAGGCGATCCGGGTCCGGTGGGCCCGGGGCCCCTCGGAAGGCGTGGACTATAGCACATGGAAATATGGGAATCGGGCGAAATTCTAGTTTTTTGGCCGTAAAACACAAATAACGAGGAACGATCATGGCAGGGCGGTAACTATGGTTCCTTATGTCGTATTTGATGGCCCAAAAACATTTATGGCTATCCGGGTCCGGAGGGGCCCGACCCACTCGGAAGGAAGCACACGAAAATATGGTAATCGGACGGAATTCTAGTTTTTTGGCCGTAATACGCAAAAAATGAGGAAAGGTCATGGCGGGGCGGTGACTATGGTTCCTTAGGTCGTATTTGACAGCCCGGAAAAAGTTTAGGTGATCGGGGTTCGGGGGGCCCTGCCCACTAGGAAGGCGTAAAAACGAGGAAAGGTCTAGTTTTTTGGCCGTAAAACGTACAAAAACGAGGAACAGTCATGGCAGGGCAATGACTATGGTACCTTAGATCGTATTTGATCGGGGTCCGAGGGGCCTAGGCCCACTCGGAAGGCATGTGCTAGCACACGAAAATATGTGAATCAGGCAGAATTTTAGTTTTTTGGCCGTAAAACACAAACAAACGAGGAACGGTCATGGCGGGGCGATGATTATGGTTCCTTAGGTTGTATTTGATGGCCCAAAAAAATTTATGTGATCGTTGTCCGGGGGTTTGGGCCCACTCGTAAGGCGTGGGCTATTAGCACACTAAAATATGGGAATCAGGCGGAATTCTTATTTTTTGGCTGTATAACGCAAACAAATGAGGAAAGGTCATGGCAGGGCAGTGACTATGGTTCCTTAGGTCATATTTGATGTCCCGCAAAATTTTAGGCGATCGGGGTCCGGGGGGTCCGGGCCCTCTCGTAATGCGTGGGTTATAGCACACGAAAATATGGGAATCAAGCGAATTCTTGTTTTTTGTTTGTAAATGCAAAAAACGAGGAAAATTCATGGCGGGGCAGTGACTATGGTTCCTTAGGTCGTATTTGGTGGCCCGAAAAACTTTTAGGGGATCGGGATCCGGGGGACCCTGCCTACTAGGAAGTCGTGGGCTACAACACCCGAAAATATGGGAATCGGGCAGAATTCTAGTTTTATGGCCTTAAAACGCACAAAAACAAGGAACGGTCATGGCGGGGCGATGAGTATGGTACCTTAGGTCGTATTTGATGGCCCGGAAAAATTTTAGGCGATCGAGGTCCGGGTGGTCCGGGCCCACTCGGAAGGCGTGGGCTATAGCACATAAAAATATGGGAATCAAGCGGAATTCTAGATTTTTGGCCGTACAATGCATAAAAATGAGGAGCGGTCATGGCGGGGCAGTGACTATGGTTTCTTAGGACATATTCTATGGCCCGAAAAATTTTAAGGTGATCCGGGTCCGGGGGCCCGGGCCCACTCGGAAGGCGTTGGCTATAGCACACGAAAAATAAGAGAATCGGGCGGAATTTTAGTTTTTTGGCCGTAAAACGCAAACAAACGAGAAACGGTCATGGAGGGGCGGTGACTATGGTTCCTTAGGTCGTATTTGATGGCTGGGAAATTTTTTGACGATCGGGGTCCGGGCCCACTCGGAAGGAGTGGTCTATTAGCACACTAAAATATGGGAATCAGGCGGAATTCTTGTTTTTTGGGTGCATAACGCAAACAAAATGAGGAAAGGTCTTGGCGGAGCGGTGACTTTGGTTTCTTAGGTCATATTTGATGGCCCGGAAAAATATTAGGCGATCGGAGTCCGAGGGGTTTTGGGCCCTCTCGGAAGGCGTGGGTTGTAGCACACAAAAATATGGGAATCGGGCGGAATTCTAGTTTTTTGGCCGTAAACGCAAAAAATGAGGAAAGGTCATGGCGGGGAGGTGTCTATGGTTCCTTAGGTTGTATTTGGTGGCCCGCAAAAATTTTAGGAGATCGGTGTCCCAGGGGCCCTGCCCACTAGAAAGGCGTGGGCTATAGCACACGAAAATATGGGAATCGCGCAGAATTCTAGTTCTTTGGCCGTAAAACTCAAAGAATGAGGAAAGGTCATGGCAGGGCGGTGACTATGGTTCCTTAGGTCATATTTGGTTGCCCGGAAAAATTTTAGGCGATCGGGTTCCGGGGGCCTCTGCCCACTTGGAAGACGTGGGCTATAGCACACGAAAATATGGGAATTAGGCGGAATTCTAGTTTTTTGGCCGTAAAACGAACAAAAATGAGGAACGGTCATGGCGGGGCGATGACTATGGTACCGTAGGTCGTATTCGATGACCCGGAAAAATTTTAGGCGATCGAGGTCCGGGTGGTCCGGGCCTACCCGGAAGGCGTCGGCCATAGCACACGAAAATATGCGAATAGGGCGGAATTCTAGATTTTTGGCCGTAAAACGCATAAAAATGAGGAACGATCATGGCGGGCAGTGACTATGGTTCCTTAGGTCGTATTCTATGGCCCGAAAAATTTTAAGGCGATCCGGGACTGGGGTAGCCGGTCCCACTCGGAAGGCGTGGGCTATAGAACACTAAAATATGGGAATGAGGCGAAATTCCAATTTTTTGGCCATAAAATGCAAAAAAACAAGGAAAGGTCATGCCGCATTCCGAGTGGGTCGGGCCCCTCCAGTCCTGGATCGCCTTAAATTTTTTCGATCCATCAAATACGACCTAAGGAACCATAGTCACCGCCCCACCATGATCGTTCATAGTTCTTTTTCTTTTTCCGACCAAAAAACAAGAATTCTGCTTGATTCCCATATTTTCGTGTGCCGCCTTCCGAGTAGGTTGGGCCCCTCCGAACCCGGATCGCCTAAAATGTTTCTAGGCCATCACATACGACCTAAGGAACGATGACTGTTCCTCATTTTTTTTGCATTTTACGGCCAAAAACTAGAATTCAGCCCAATTACCATATTTTTGTGTGCCGCCTTCTGAGTGGGCCGGGGCCTTCAAGTCCCGGATTGCCTTAAATTTTTTCCGGGCCATAACATACAACCTAAAGAACCATAGTCACCGTCTTTCCATGAACGTTCCTCATTTTTTTGCGTTTTACGGCCAAAAAACTAGAATTCCGCCTGATTCCCATATTTTTATGTGATATAGCCCACGCTTTCTTAGTGGGCATGGCCCCCCGAACCCGAATCGCCTAAAATATTTTCTGGCCATCAAATACGATCTAAAGAACCATAGTCACCGCCTCGCCATGACCGTTTCTCATTTTTTTGCGTTTTACGGCCAAAACACTAGAATTCCGCCCGATTCTCATATTTTTGTGTGATATAGCCCACTCCTTCCCAGTGGGCAGGGCCCCCCTAACTCGGATCGCCTAAAAAATTTTCGGGCCATCAAATATAACCTAAGGAACGATAATCACTGCCCCGCCATGACTTCTCCTCTTTTTTGTGTTTTACGGCCAAAAAACTAGAATTTTGCCCGATTCTCATTTTTTCGTGTGCTATAGCCCACTCCTTCCGAGTGGGCCCGGAGTCCCCGGACCATAATCCCCTAAAATTTTTTTGGGCCATCAAATACGACATAATGAACCACAGTCACCGCCCCTCCATGACCGTTCCTTATTGTTTTGCGTTTTACGGCTAAAAAACTACGATTTCACCCGATTCCACTATTTTCGTGTGCTATAGCCCACGCCTTCTGAATGGGCACGCCCCCCCGGAACCGGAACACCTACAATTTTTTTGTGCCATCAAATACGACCTAAGGAACAATAGTAACCTCCCCGCCATGACCGTTCCTCGTTTTGTTTTGTGTTTTCCGGCAAAAACATTAGAATTCCGCCCGATTCCCATGCCTTCTGAGTGGGCGCGGGCCCCCGGACCTTGATCGCCTAAAATTTGTCGGGCCATGAAATATGATCTATGGAACCATAGTTACCGCTCCGCCATGATCGTTCCTCATTCTTTGCGTTTTACGGCCAAAAAACTTGAATTCCGCCTGATTCCAAGATCGGGCCCCCCCGGACTCGGATCGCCTAAATTTTTTTTGGGAAATCAAATACGATCTAAAGAACCATAGTTACCGACTCTCCATGACCCTTCCTGGTTTTTTGCGTTTTACAGCGAAAACACTAGAATTCCGCGCGATTCCCATATTTCGTGTGATATAGCCCACGCTTTCCCAGTGGCAGGGCCCCTCGAACCCGGATCGCCTAAATATTTTACGGGCCATCCAATATGACCTAAGGAACCATAGTCACTTCCCCTCCACGACCTCTCCTCTTGTTTTGCGTTTTACGGCCAAAAAACTAGAATTTCGCCCAATTCCTATATTTTCGTGTGCTATAGCCAAAACCATCCCAGTGGGCAGGGCCCCCCGAACCCGGATCGCCTAAAAATTTTCCGGGCCATCAAATATGACCTACGGAACCATAGTCACTGCCCCGCCATGACTTCTCCTCTTTTTTGCGTTTTACGGCCAAAAAACTAGAATTCCGCCCGATTCCCATATTTTCGTGTGTTATAGCCCACACCTTTTGAGTGGGTATGGACCCCCAGGAATCGAATCCCCTAAAATTTTTCCGCCCCATCAAATACTACCTAAGAAAACATAGTCACCTCCCCGCCATGATTGTTCTTAGTTCTTTTGCTTTTTCCGGCCAAAAAACATGAATTCGGCCTGATTCCCATATTTTCGTGTGCCGCCTTCCGAGTAGGTCAGGCCCCTCTGAACCCGGATTGCCTTAAATTTTTCAGGGCCATCAAATACGACCTAAGGAACCATAGTCACCATTCCACCATGATCTTTCCCCATTGTTTTGTGTTTTACGGCCAAGAAACTAGAATTCCGCCCGATTCCCATATTTTCGTGTGCTATAGCCCATGCCTTCCGAGTGGGTCCGGGCCGCCCGGACTCGGATTGCCTAAATTTTTTTCGGGGCATCAAATATGACCTAAAGAATCATAGTCAACGCCGTTCCATGACCGTTCCTCATTCTTTTGCGTTTTACGGCAAAACACATAGAATTCCGCCTGATTCCCATATTTTCATGTGCTATAGCCCACGCCTTCCGAGTGGGCCCAGGCCCCCGTACCCCGATCACCTAAAATGTTTCTAGGCCATCATATACTACCTAAGGAACCATGACCGTTCCTCATTGTTTTGCATTTTACGGCCAAAAAACTAGAATTCACCCCGATTACCATATTTTCATGTGCCGCCTTCTGAGTCGTCCGGGCCCGTCAAGATCCGGATTGCCTTAAATTTTTTCGGGCCATAAAACACAACCTAAAGAACCATAGTCACCGTCTTTCCATGACCGTTCCTCGTTTTTTTGCATTTTACGGCCAAAAAACTAGAATTCCACTTGATTCCCATATTTTCATGTGATATAGCCCACGCCTTCCCAGTGGGCAGGGCCCCCCGAACCCGGATCGCCTAAAAATATTTTGGGCCATCAAATACGATCTAAAGAACCATAGTCACCGCCTCGCCATGACCATTTCTCGTTTTGTTTTGCGTTTTACGGACAAAAAACATGAATTCCGCCTGATTCCCATATTTTCGTGTGATATAGCCAACGCATTCCCAGTGGGCAGGCCCCCCCGAACCCGGATAGCCTAAAAAATTTTCGGGCCATCAAATATGACCTAAGGAATGGTAGTCACTACACCGCCTTGACCTCTTTTCATTTTTTTGCATTTTACGGCCAAAAAACTAGAATTCCGCCCGATTCCCATATTTTCGTGTGCTATGGCCCACGCCTTCCGAGTGGGCCCGGGGGCCCCGGACTATGATCACCTAAAAATTTTTCGAGCCATCAAATACGACATAAGTAACCACAGTCACCGCCCTGCCATTAACGTTCCTCGTTGTTTTGCGTTTTACGGCAAAAAAACTACAATTCCTCCTGATTCCACTATTTTTGTTAGCTATAGCCCACGCCTTCTGAGTGGGCACGGCCCCCCTTGGAACCGAATCGCCTATAATTTTTCCGGGCTATCAAATACGACCTAAGGAACAATAGTAACCGCCCCGCCATGACCGTTCCTCGTTTTGTTTTGCGTTTTCCGGCCAAAAAATTAGAATTTTGCCTGATTCACATATTTTCATGTTCTATGCCCACACCTTCTGAGTGGGCGCGTGCCCCCGGACCCAGATCGCCTAAAAATTTGCCGGGCCATGAAATACGATCTAAGAAACCATAGTTACTGCTCCGCCATGATCGTTCCTCATTCTTTGCGTTTTACAGCCAAAAAATTTGAATTCCGCCTGATTCCCATATTTTTGTGTGCTATAGCCCACGCCTTTCGACTGCCCCCCCCCCGGACTCGGATCGCCTAAAATTTTTTCGGAAAATCAAATACGATCTAAATAACCATAGTCACCGCCTCACCATGACCGTTCCTAGTTTTTTTGCATTTTACGGCCAAAAAACTAGAATTCCGCGCAATTCCCATATTTTCGTGTGATATAGCCCACTCCTTCCCAGTGGGCAGGGCCCCCCGAACCCAGATCGCCTAAAATTTTTCCGAGCCATCAAATATGACCTAAGGAACCACAGTCACTGGTCCGCCATGACCTCTCCTTTACTTTTGGCGTTTTACAGCAAAAAAACTAGAATTTCGCCCGATTCCTATATTTTCATGTTCTATAGCCCACGCTTTCTGAGTGGTCCTGGGGCCCCCGGACCCCTATCGCCTAAATTTTTTCCGGGCTATCAAATATGACATAAGGAGCCGTAGTCACGGCCCCTCCATTACCGTACCTCGTTGTTTTGCGTTTTACGGCCAAAAAACTAGAATTCAGCCCGATTACCATATTTTCGTGTGCCGCGTTTCGAGTGGGTCGGCCCCCTCCAGACTTGGATCGCCTTAAAATTTTTGGGCCATCAAATACGACATAAGGAACCATAGTCACCGCCCCTCCATGACCGTTCCTTGTTTTGTTTGCTTTTTCCGGCCATAAAACTAGAATTATACCCGATTCCCATATTCTCGTGTGCCCACGCCTTCCGAGTGGGCACGGTCCCCCAGGAACCGGATCCCCTAGAAATTTCCGCACCATCAAATATGACCTAAGGAACCATAGTCACCGCCCTACGATGATCGCTCCTAGTTCTTTTGATTTTTTCGGCCAAAAAACTAGAATTATGCTCGATTCCCATATTTTCGTATGCCGCCTTCCGAGTAGGCTGGGCCACTCCGAACCCGGATCGCCTTAACTTTTTCCGGGCCATCAAATACGACCTAAGGAACCATAATCACCATTCCACCATGACGTTTCCCCTTTTTTTGTGGTTTACGGCCAAGAAACTAGAATTCCGCCCGATTCCCATATTTTCGTGTGCTATAGTCCATGCCTTTCGAGTGGGTCCGGGCCGCCCGAACTCTGATCGCCTAAAATTTTTTTGGGCCATCAAATATGACCTAAAGAGCCATAGTCACCGCCTTGCCATGACCGTTCCTCATTCTTTTGCGTTTTACGGCAAAACACATAGAATTTTGCCTGATTCCCATATTTTCATGTGCTATAGCCCACGCCTTCAGAGTGGGCCCGGGCCCCCAGGACCCCGATCGCCTAAAATGTTTCTAGGCCATCAAATACGACCTATGGAACCATGATTGTTCCTCATTTTTTGCGTTTTACAGCCAAAGAACTAGAATTCAGAGCGATTAACATCTTTTCGTGTGCCGCCTTCTGAGTGGGCCGGTCCCCTCAAGAGCCGGATTGCCTTAAATTTTTCCGGGCCATAAAATACAACCTAAAGAACCATAGTCACCATCTTGCCATGACCGTTCCTCGTGCTTTTGCGTTTTACGGCCAAAAAACTAGAATTTCGCCCGATTCCCATATTTTCATGTGATATAGCCCACACCTTCCCAGTGGGTAGGCCCCCCCGAACCCGGATCGCTAAAATTATTTCGGGCCATCAAATACGATCTAAATAACCATATTCACCACCTCGCCATGATTGTTTCTCGTTATTTTGCGTTTTACGGTCAAAAAACTAGAATTCCACCCGATTCCCTTATTTTCGTGTGATATAGCCCACGCTTTCCCAGTTGGAATGGCCCCCCGAACCCGGATAGCCTAAAATTTTTTCGGGCCATCAAATATGACCTAAGGAACGATAGTCACTACCCCGCCATGACCTCTCCTCGTTTCTTTATTTTTTACGGCCAAAAAACTAGAATTTCGCCCGATTCCCATATTTTCGTATGCTATAGCCCATGCCTTCCGAGTGGGCCCGGGGCCCCCGGACCATGATCGCCTAAAACTTTTCCAGGCCATCAAATAGGACATAAGGAACCACAGTCACCGCCCCGCCATGACCGTTCCTCGTTGTTTAGCATTTTACGGCCAAAAAACTACAATTCCTCCCGATTCCACTATTTTTGTGTGTTATAACCCACGCCTTCTGAGTGGGCACGGACCCCCCGGAACCGGATATCCTACAATTTTTCCGGGCCATCAAATATGACCTAAGGAACAATAATAACCGCCTCTCCATGACCGTTCCTCGTTTTGTTTTGCGTTTTCCGGCCAAAAAACTAGAATTTCGCCCGATTCCCATATTTTCGTGTGCTATGGCCACGCCTTCAGAGTGGGAGCGGGACCCTAGACCCCGATCGCCTAAAAATTGTCAGGCCATGAAATACGATCTAAGGAACCATAGTTACTACTCTGCCATGATCGTTCCTCATTCTTTGCGTTTTACGGCCAAAACACTCGAATTCCGCCTGATTCCTATATTTTCGTGTGCTATAGCCCACGCCTTTCGAGTGGGCCAAGGGCCCCCGAACCCCGATCGCCTAAAATTTTTTCGGGCCATCAAATATGACATAAGGAACCTTAGTCACTGCCCCACCATGACCTTTCCTCGTTGTTTTGCATTTTACGGCCAAAAAACTAGAATTCAGCCCGATTACCATATTTTCGTGTACCGCGTTCCGAGTGGGTCGGGCCCCTCTAGACCAGGATCGCCTAAAAAAATTTCGAGCCATCAAATATGACATAAGGAACCATAGTCACCGCCCCTCCATGACCGTTCCTCGTTTTCTTTTGCTTTTTCTGACTAAAAAACTAGAATTGCACTTGATTCCCATATTTTTGTGTGCTATATCCCACGCCTTCCGAGTGGGCACGGGCCCCCAGGAACCGGATCCCCTAAAATATTTCCGCGCCATCAAATAAGACCCAAGGAACCATAGACACCGCCCTGCAATGATCGTTCCTAGTTCTTTTGCATTTTATGGCCAAAAAACTAGAATTCCGTTCGATTCCCATATTTCCGTGTGCCGCCTTCCGAGTAGGCCGGGGCCGTCCGAACCCGGATCGCCTTAATTTTTTCGGGCCATCAAATACGACCTTAGGAACCATAGTCACTGTTCAACCATGTCCTTTCCTCGTTGTTTTGCATTTTACGGCCAAGAAACTAAAATTCCGCGTGATTCCCATATTTTCGTGTGCTATAGCCCAAGCCTTCCTAGTGGGTCTGGGCTGCCCGGACTGGGATCGCCTAAAAAAATTTCGAGCCATCAAATATGACCTAAAGAACCATAGTCACCGCCTTGCCATGACCGTTCCTCATTCTTTTGCGTTTTACCGGCAAAACACATAGAATTCCGCCCGATTCCCACATTTTCGTGTGCTATAGTCCACGCCTTCCGAGTGGGCCCTGGGCCCCTGGACCCCGATCTCCTAAAATGTTTCTAGGCCATCAAATACAACCTAAGGAACCATGACCGTTCCTCAGTTTTTTGCGTTATACGACCAAAACAACTAGAATTCACCCCGATTACCATATTTTCTTGTGCCGCCTTCTGAGTGGGTCGGGCCCCTCAAGACCCGGATTGCCTTAAATTATTCCGGGCTATAAAATAAAACCTAAAGAACCATAGTCACTGTCTTTCCATGACCGTTCCTCGTATTTTTGCATTTTACGGCCAAAAAACTAGAATTGCGCCTGATTCCCATATTTTCATGTGATATAGCCCACGCCTTCCCAGTGGGCAGGCCCCCCTGAACCCGGATCGCCTAAAAAATTTTTGGGCCATCATATACGATCTAAATAACCATAGTCACCGCCTCGCCATGACCGTTTCTCGTTTTGTTTCATTTTACGGCCAAAAAACTAGAATTTCGCTCGATTCCCATATTTTCATGTGATATAGCCCACGCCTTCCCAGTGGGCAGGGCCCCCCGAACCCGGATCGCCTAAAAAATTTCTGGGCCATCAAATATGATCTATGGAACGATAGTCACTGCCCCGCCATGACCTCTCCTCGTTGTTTTGCATTTTACGGCCAAAAAACTAGAATTCCGCCCTATTCCCATATTTTCGTGTGCTATGCCCACGCCTTACGAGTGGCCCCGGGTCCCCCGGACCATGATCGCCTAAAAATTTTCCGGGCCATCAAATACGACATAAGGAACCATAGTCACCGCCCCGCAATGACCGTTAGTCGTTGTTTTGCGTTTTACGGCCAAAAAACTAGAATTCTACCCGATTTTCATATTTACGTGTGCTATACCACGCCTTCTGAGTGGGCACGGGCCCCCCGGTACCGGATTGCCTAAAAATTTTCCGGGCCATCAAATACGACCTAAGGAACAATAATAACCGTCGTGCCATGACCGTTCCTCATTTTGTTTTATGTTTTGCGGCCAAAAAATTAGAATTACGCCCGATTCCCATATTTTCGTGTGCTATACCCACGTCTTCCGAGTGGGCGCGGCACCCCTGACCCCGATCGCCTAAATATTTTCCGGGGCATGAAATACGATCTAAGGAACCATAGTTTCTACTCCGCCATGATCGTTCCTCATTCTTTGCGTTTTACGGCAAAAATATTTGAATTCCGCCTGATTCCCAAATTTTCGTGTGATATAACCCATGCTTTTCGAGTGGGCCGGCCCCACCGGACTCGGATCGCCTAAAAAAGTATTCGGCAATCAAATACGATCGAAAGAACCATAGTCACTGCCTCGCCATGACTATTACTGGTTTGTTTTGCTTTTTACAGCAAAAAAACTAGAATTCCGCGTGATTCCCATATTTTCGTGGGATATAACCCACGCCATCCTAGTGGGTAGGGCCCCCCGAACCCGGATAGCCTAAAAGTTTTCCGGGCCATCAAATATAACCTAAGGAACCATAGTCACTGCCCCGCCACGAGCTCTCCTCTTTGTTTTTACGTTTTACGGCCAAAAAACTAGTATTACGCCCGATTCTCATATTTTTGTATGCTATAGCCCACGCCTTCCAAGTGGGCCCGAGGCCTAGGACCCCGATCGCCTAAATTTTTTTTTGGGCCATCAAATATGACATAAGGAGCCGTAGTCACCACCCTACCATGACCGTACCTCGTTGTTTTGCGTTTTACGACCAAAAAATAGAATTAAGCCCGATTACCATATTTTTGTGTGCCGCGTTCCGAATGGGTCGGGCCCCTCCAGACCTGGATCACCTAAAAAAATTTCGGTCCATCAAATACGACATAAGGAACCATAGTTACCGCCCCACCGCCCGATTCCCATATTTTTGTGAGCTATAGCCCACGCCTTCCGAGTGGGCCCGAGGCCCCCGGACCTCGATCGCCTAAAATTTTTCCCGTCCATCAAATACGACATAAGGAACCGTAGTCACCGTCCCACCATGACCGTACCTCGTTGTTTTGCATTTTACGGCCAAAAAACTAGAACTCAGCCCGATTACCATATTTTTGTGTGCCGCGTTCTGAGTGGGTCGGGCCCCTCCAGACCTGGATCGCCTAAAAATATTTTGGGCCATCAAATACGACATAAGGAACCATAGTCACCGCCCCCTCCATGACCGTTCGTCGTTTCTTTGCTTTTTCCGACCAAAAAACTAGAATTCCGCCTGATTCCCATATTTTCATGTGATATAGCCCACGCCTTCCGAGTGGTCACGGGCCCCCACGAACCGGATCCCCTAAAATTTTTCAGCGCGATCAAATACGACCTAAGGAACCATAGTCACCGCCTCGCCATGGCCGTTCCTCGTTGTTTTGCATTTTGCGGCCAAAAAACTATAATTCCGCCCGATTACCATATATTCGTGTGCTATATATAGCCCACACCTTCCTAGTGGGTTCGGGCCCTCCGAACCCCGATCGCCTAAAAATTTTTCGGGCTATCAAATACGACATAAGGAACCATAGTCACCGCCCCGCCATGATCATTCCTAGTTCTTTTGCATTTTCCGGCCAAAAAACTAGAATTCTGCCTGATTCCCATATTTTCGTGTGCCGCATTCCGAGTAGGCCGGGCCCCTCCGAACCCGGATCACCTTAAATTTTCCGGGCCATCAAATACGACCTAAGGAACCATAGTCACCGTTCCACCATGACCTTTCCTTCTTTTTTTTGCGTTGTACGGCCAAAAAATTAGAATTTCGCCCGATTCCCATATTTTCGTGTGCTATAGCCCATGGCTTCCGAGTGGGTCTGGGCCGCCCGGATTTGGATCGCCTAAATTTTTTTTGGGCCATCAAATATTACCTAAAGTACCATAGTCACCGCCTTGCCATGACCGTTCCTCATTCTTTTGCGTTTTACAGCAAAACACATAGAATTCCACCTGATTCCCTCATTTTCGTGTGCTATAGCCCACGCCTTCCGAGTGGGCCCGGGGCCCCCGGACCCCGATCGCCTAAAATACTTCTAGGCCATCAAATACGACCTAAGGAACCATGACTGTTCCTCATTGTTTTGCGTTTTACGACCAAAAAACTAGAATTCACCCTGATTACCTTATTTTCGTGTGCCGCCTTCTGAGTGGGTCAGGCCCCTCAAGACCCGGATTGCCTAAAACAATTTCCAGGCCATAAAATAAAACCTAAAGAACCATATTCACCGTCTTGCCATGCCTTCCGAGTGAGCCTGGGGCCCCCGGACCATGATCGCCAAAAAATTTTCCGGGCCATCAAATACGACATAAGGAACCACAGTCACCGCCCTGCCATTACCGTTCCTCGTTGTTTTGCATTTTACGGCCAAAAAATTTGAATTTCGTGCGATTCCCATATTTTCATGTGCTATGCTCTTGTCTTCCGAGTGGGCGCGGGCACCCGGACCCTGATCGCCTAACAATTTTCCGGGGCATGTAATACGATCTAAGGAACCATATTTACCGCTTCGCCATGATCGGTCCTCATTCTTTGCGTTTTACGGCCAAAATATTTGAATTCCGCCTGATTCCCAAATTTTTGTGTGCTATAGCCCACGCCTTTAGAGTGGGCCGGCCCCCCGGACTCGGATCGCCTAAAATATTTTTGGGCAATCAAATACTATCTAAAGAAGCATAGTCACCGCCTCACCATGACCGTTCCTGGTTGTTTTGCGTTTTACGGCAAAAAAACTAGAATTATGTGCGATTCCTATATTTTCATGTGATATAGCCCACGCCTTCCCAGTGGGCAGGTCCCCCCGAACCCGGATCGCCTAAAATTTTTCCGGACCATCAAATATGACCTAAGGAACTGTTACACCCTATATTTTCGTATGTAAAAATGCGTCGTAAGCAAACTAATGTAGGACAAAAAAATGAGATAATATTTAAAAGTATATAAAGTAAGTTAATCATGTTACCTCTGAGGTTACAAATATTGAAGATCATGAACAACAAGTACAAAGAGGGTTGGACAGTTCAGAAGCTAAAGCAATTAAATAAAACAATGTTTCATCGAAAGTCGACAAGTTGGGAATGTTATAACATGTACCTTTGGGGTGAGACTAGGGTGATTAACATGATAAAGAGATTATGTTATGATTTATATTAGTCGTATTACATCCGTGTGTTATGTTTTTAAGTCAAGCGAGTTGTGGAACAAAAGTCGATGAAAGTCATCACAAGTTACATTCATAAGTTTTACTGAAACTTTGGGTCAAATGTAACTGCAATTTTCTCCCAATATACTTAGAGTTATGGTGTGTTCCACCCGTCAAATTAAATATCTATGAGTCTATTTTCCAACGCATTAAACCATTTGTCAATACGACATCGGAGTAGAGAGATATGTGCATTTTTGCGATACTGCGCAAGCTGCTAGGTGACAAGTAGGTGTGTCACCTACTTGCTTAAATGAAAGCCCAAAAATGGGCCATTTCGGGTCGTCCAAAGAGGCCTTTTAAGGGCCTATTTTCTTCATATATTAGACTTAAAATAGAGCATAATAACCAGACATAAGCTCTGCAAAGAATCCTCCCAAAAATTTCCCACAAACCCTAATTGATTTTCTCTCCCTTTCAAGTTCCAATTGGAGGTAAAACTTAGAGTTTGAAGAACCAAGATAGGAGCTGAGTTATCCAACAAATAAGGTGAGTTTACTGCTCTCTTTCATCCATTTTTTCTTCTGTAAATTCATGGTAAGTCGTTCTATACTTGTAAGAACTCACGGGATGGTGATCGGAAGCCGTGAGTTCGAGTTATTCACTTGTAGCGGACTGTTTTGTGGACTGTTTTGTGTTGCTGTTGGGCTGCGTGTTTTATTACTATTTTGTGGAGTTTTGGAGGAGGAAGGGGGTTTATAAACACCATATAAATGTAGGGTGGTTGGCTGGTCGTTCGTCATAACATTTTCGGGTCGTTTGACACTACTACGGTGGTCGTTTTGTGTACGAAGAGATTGGGGTGTGTTGGGCTGTTTTGTAGTATTTGATGGTGTATATAGGGCTGGAAAATGATGTATATATGTTGTTATTGTTCTGTCCTTGTATTGTTGGTGTTATCTTGAAGTTGGAGGAAGGGCATATTATAGGGGAGATGCTGCCCGTTTTAATACAAAATAGGTTTGTCATTCGTTGTGCGATAGTTGTACCTTTCGTAACTTAACGATAGTATTATTATCATTCTTGTAGATTAAGGTGCGAAGAGGTGAGTTCAACTTGGTGATTGAAAAGATTGTGATAAGGTATGTTAAGGCTAAGCCTTCCTTCATTTTGGCATGATCTCGTAGCTACATGTGTTAGTAATGAGACAAAAAGAGAAGTTCATATTCATGAATTTATTCACACTATTCTAGTCTCATAAGTTACAATATTATTCCTTATCGAGACTCTATATTCAATTTTAGTATTGTCTTTCTTCCAGTCAAGAGAGCAGCAAGCCTATATATACAGTATTACAGTATTTTCATTACCATCGAGCTATAATCGATGGGCAGGCCCCTATTGGGCAACCTCTGATCAGATGGAAAGTTATATACCGAGCCTACTGTGGCCGAGCGCCTATGAGCGAGCCCAGCATGGTCGAGATACATAGCCTAGTATGGCCGAGCGCCTATAAGTGAGCCTACTATGGCAGAGCAGTTATATATACCGAGCCTTATAAGGCCGTACAATTATTTTACTTACTATATTGAAGGAGTTGAGTCAGTATCAGCAGGTAAGTATATCTCCAGATCATCTTTGACTCCCAGTTAATTTCAGTTATCATATTATCAGTTCAGTTTCAGATTTCAGTTATTTTATTGCCTTACATACTCGGTACATTATTTCGTACTGACGTCCCTTTTTTGGGGCCGCTGCATTTCATGCGTGCAGGTTCAGACAGACAGACGGGTAGACCTCCTCAGTAGGTGTTTTCCGAGTTCCGCCTGATCGGTAAGCTCCACGTCTTTCGGAGTTGCCAGGACTAGAGTTTTGTGTACATCTTATGTATATCTGTATATATGTTATGGGTAGGTCGGGATTTTAGGCGATAGGGGTTCGGGGTTCCCGGGACCCCTTGGAAGGGGTGGGCTTAAGCACACGAAAATAAGGAAATCGTGCGGAATTCTAATTTTTTGGTTGAAAAACGCAAAAGACTAGGAACGATCATGGCGGGGCGGTAACTATGGTTCCTTAGGTCGTATTTGATAGTCCGAAATTTTTTTAGCGATCAGGCTCCGGGGGGCCCGACCCACTCGGAAGGCGTGGGCGATAGCACACAAAAATATGGAAATCGGGCGGAATTCTAGTTTTTTGGCCAAAAAATGCAAAAAATGAGGAACGATCATGGCGAGGCAGTGACTATGGTTCCTTAGGTCCTAATTGATGGCCCGAAAATTTTTTAGGTGATCCGAGTCCGGCGGCCAGGCCCACTCGGAAGGCGTGGGCAATAGCACACAAAAATATGGTAATAGAGCGGAATTCTAGTTTTTTGGATGAAAAACGCAATAAATGAGGAACGATCAAGGCGGGGCAGTGACTATGGTTCCTTAGGTCGTATTTGATGGCCCGGAAAATTTTAGGCGATCGGGGTCCACGGCTCCCGGGACCACTCGGAAGGCGTAAGCTATAGCACACTAAAATATGCAAATCGCGCGGAGTTCTAGTTTGTTGGCCGAAAAATGCAAAGCATTTGGAACGATCATGGTGGGGCGGTGACTATGGTACCTTAGGTCGTATTTGATAGTCCAAAAATTTTTTAAGCGATCGGGATCCGCGACTCCTCGTACCACTTGGAAGGCGTGGGTATAGCACACAAAAATATGGGAATCGGGCGTAATTCTAGTTTTTTCGCCGAAAAATGCAAAAAATGAGGAACGATCATGGCGGGGTGGTTACTATGGTTCCTTAGGTCGAATTTGATGGCTCGAAAATTTTTTAGGCGATCGGGGTTCGGGGTTCCTGGGACCCCTTGGAAGGCGTGGGCTAAAGCACACGAAAATATGGAAATCGCGCGGAATTCTAGTTTTTTGGTCGAAAAATGCAAAAAATGAGAAACGATGATGGTGGGGCGGTTACTATAGTTCCTTTGGTCGTATTTGACGGCCCGGAAAAATTTTAGGCGATCGGGGTCCGGGGGTCCCGGAACCACTTGGAAGGGTGGGCAATAGCAAACAAAAAAATTGTAATCGGGCGGAATTCTAGTTTTTTGGCCGAAAAACGGAAAAAACTAGGAACGATCATGGCTGGGCGGTGACTATGGTTCCTTAGGTCTTATTTGATAGTCCGGAAAAATTTAAGGCGATAGGGGTCCGGAGACCCGGGACCACTCGGAAGGCGTGGGCTATAACACACAAAAATATGGAATCGCGCGGAATTCTAGTTGTTTGGCCGAAAAAAGCAAAAAATGAGGAACGATCATGGTGGGGCGGATACTATGGTTCCTTAGGTCGAATATGATAGTCCAGGAAAATTTTAGGCGATAGGAGTCCGGAGGTCCCGGGACCACTCGGAAGGTGTGGGCTAACACACAAAAATATGGAATCGCGCGGAATTCTAGTTGTTTGGCCGAAAAACGCAAAAAATAAGGAACGATCATGGCAGGGAGGATACTATGGTTCCTTAGGTCGTATTTGATTGCCCGAAAAAATTTTAGGCGATCGGAGTCCGCGGCTCTTGGGACCACTCGGAATGCGTGGGTATAGCACACGAAAATATGGGAATCGGGCGAAATTCTAGGTCTTTTTCAGTAACATGCAAAAAATGTGGAAAGATCTTGGCAGGGCGGTGACTATGGTTCCTTTGGTCTTATTTGATAGTCCGGAAAAATATTAGGCGATAGGGGTCCGGAGGTCCCGGGACCACTCGGAAGGCGTGGGCTATAACACACAAAAGTTTGGGAATCGCGCGGAATTCTAGTTGTTTGGCCGAAAAATGCAAAAAATGAGTAACGATCATGGCAGGGAGGATACTATGGTTCCTTAGGTCGTATTTGATAGTCCGGAAAAATTTTAGGCGATAGGGGTCAGGAGGTCCAGGGACCACTCGGAAGGCGTGGGCTATAACACACAAAAATATGGGAATCGTGCGGAATTCTAGTTATTTGGCCGAAAAACGCAAAAAAGAAGGAACGATCATGGCGGGGAGGATACTATGGTTCCTTAGGTCATATTTGATGGCCCGAAACTTTTTTAGACGATCGGGGTTCGGGGTTCCTTGGACCCCTTGGAAAGCGTGGGCTAAAGCACACGAAAATATGGAAATCGCGCGGAATTCTAGTATTTTGGCTGAAAAACGCAAAAGACTAGGAACGATCATGGCGGGGCGGTGAATATGGTTCCTTAGGCCGTATTTGATAGTCCGGAAAATTTTTAGGCGATCCGGCTCCGAGGGGCCCGACCCACTCGGAAGGCGTGGGCGATAGCACAGCAAAATATGGGAATCGGGCGGAATTCTAGTTTTTTTGGCCAAAAAATGCAAAAAATGAGGAACAATCATGGGAGGCGGTGACTATGGTTCCTTAGGTCCTAATTGATGGCTCGAAATGTTTTTTCGCGATCCGAGTCCGGCGGCCCGGCGCACTCGGAAGGCGTGGGCAATAGCACACAAAAATATGGTAATCGGGCGGAATTCTAGTTTTTTGGCCGAAAAATGCAATAAATGAGGAACGATCATGGCGGGGCGGTGACTATGGTTCCTTAGGTCGTATTTGATGCCCCGAAAAATTTTAGGCGATCGGGGTCCACGGCTCCCGGGACCACTCGGAAGGCGTAAGCTATAGCACACTAAAATATGCAAATCGCGCGGAGTTCTAGATTTTGGCTGAAAAATGCAAAGCATTTGGAACGATCATGGTGGTGTGGTGACTATGGTACCTTAGGTCGTATTTGATAGTTCGGAAAAATTTTAGGCGATCGGGGTCCGCGGCTCCCCGGACCACTTGGAAGGCGTGGGTATAGCACACGAAAATATGGGAATCGGGCGTAATTCTAGTTTTTTGGCCGAAAAATGCAAAAAATGAGAAACGATGATGGCGGGGCGGTTACTATGGTTCCTTAGGTCGTATTTGACGGCCAAGAAAAATTTTAGGCGATCGGGGTCCGGGGGTCCCGGAACCACTTGGAAGGGTAGGCAATAGCAAACAAAAATATTGTAATCGGGCGGAATTCTAGTTTTTTGGCCGAAAAACGCAACAAATGAGGAATGATCATGGTTGGGCGGTGACTATGGTTCCTTAGGTCGTATTTGATAGTCCGGAAAAATTTTAGGCGATAGGGGTTCGGGGTTCCCGGGACCCCTTGGAAGGCGTGGGCTAAAGCACACGAAAATATGGAAATCGCGCGGAATTCTAATTTTTTGGTTGAAAAACGCAAAAGACTAGGAACGATCATGGCGGGGCGGTAACTATGGTTCCTTAGGTCGTATTTGATAGTCCGAAATTTTTTTAGCGATCCGGCTCCGGGGGGCCCGACCCACTCGGAAGGCGTGGGCGATAGCACACAAAAATATGGGAATCGGGCGGAATTCTAGTTTTTTGGCCAAAAAATGCGAAATATGAGGAACGATCATGGCGAGGCGGTGACTATGGTTCCTTAGGTCCTAATTGATGGCCCGAAATTTTTTTAGGCGATCCGAGTCCGGCGGCCAGGCCCACTTGGAAGGCGTGGGCAATAGCACACAAAAATATGGTAATCGAGCGGAATTCTAGTTTTTTGGATGAAAACGCAATAAATGAGGAACGATCAAGGCGGGGCGGTGACTATGGTTCCTTAGGTCTTATTTGATGGCCCGGAAAATTTTAGGCGATCGGGTTCCACGGCTCCCGGGACCACTCGGAAGGCGTAAGCTATAGCACACTAAAATATGCAAATCGCACGGAGTTCTAGTTTTTTGGCCGAAAAATGCAAAGCATTTGGAACGATCATGGTGGGGCAATGACTATGGTACCTTAGGTCGTATTTGATAGTCCAAAAAATTTTTAAGCGATCGGGATCGGCGGCTCCTCGGACCACTTGGAAGGCGTGGGTATAGCACACAAAAATATGGGAATCGCGCGGAATTCTCATTTTTTGGCCGAAAAATGGAAAAAACTAGGAACGATCATGGCTGGGCGGTGACTATGGTTCCTTAGGTCTTAATTGATAGTCTAGAAAAATTTTAGGCGATAGGGGTCCGGACACCCGGGACCACTCGGAAGGGGTGGGCTATAACACACAAAAATATGGGAATCGCGCGAAATTCTAGTTGTTTGGCCGAAAAATGCAAAAAATGAGGAACGATCATGGAGAGGCGGTGACTATGGTTCCTTAGGTCCTAATTGATGGCCCGAAAATTTTTTAGGCGATCCGAGTCCGGCGGCCAGGCCCACTCGGAAGGCATGGGCAATAGCACACAAAAATATGGTAATCGAGAGGAATTCTAGTTTTTTGGATGAAAAACGCAATAAATGAGGAACGATCAAGGCGGGGCAGTGACTATGGTTCCTTAGGTCGTATTTGATGGCCCGGAAAATTTTAGGCGATAGGGGTCCACGGCTCCCGGGACCACTCGGAAGGCGTAAGCTATAGCACACTAAAATATGCAAATCGCGCGGAGTTCTAGTTTTTTGGCCGAAAAATGCAAAGCATTTGGAACGATCATGGTGGGGCGGTGACTATGGTACCTTAGGTCGTATTTGATAGTCCAGAAAATTTTTAGGCGATCGGGGTCCGCGTCTCCTCGGACCACTTGGAAGGCGTGGGTATAGCACACGAAAATATGGGAATCGGGCGTAATTCTAGTGTTTTGGCCAAAAAATGCAAAAAATGAGAAACGATGATGGCGGGGCGGTTACAATAGTTCCTTAGGTCGTATTTGATGGCCCAGAAATATTTTAGGCGATCGGGGTCCAGGGGTCCCGGAACCACTTGGAAGGGTGGGCTGTAGAAAACAAAAATATTGTAATCGGGCGGAATTCTAGTTTTTTGGCCGAAAAACGCAACAAATGAGGAATGATCATGGCTGGGTGGTGACTATGGTTCCATAGGTCATATTTGATAGTCCGGAAAAATTTTAGGCGATAGGGGTTCGGGGTTCCCGGGACCCCTTGGAAGGCGTGGGCTAAAGCACACGAAAATATGGAAATCGCGCGGAATTCTAATTTTTTGGTTGAAAAACGCAAAAGACTAGGAACGATCATGGCGGGGCGGTAACTATGGTTCCTTAGGTCGTATTTGATAGTCCGAAATTTTTTTAGCGATCCGGCTCCGGGGGGCCCGACCCACTCGGAAGGCGTGGGCGATAGCACACAAAAATATGGGAATCGGGCGGAATTCTAGTTTTTTGGCCAAAAAATGCAAAAAATGAGGAACGATCATGGCGAGGCGGTGACTATGGTTCCTTAGGTCCTAATTGATGGCCCGAAAATTTTTTAGGCGATCCGAGTCCGGCGGCCCGGCCCACTCGGAAGGCGTGGGCAATAGCACACAAAAATATGGTAATCGAGCGGAATTCTAGTTTTTTGGACGAAAAATGCAATAAATGAGGAACGATCAAGGCGGGGCGGTGACTATGGTTCCTTAGGTCGTATTTGATGGCCCGGAAAATTTTAGGCGATCGGAGTCCACGGCTCCCGGGACCACTCCGAAGGCGTAAGCTATAGCACCCTAAAATATGCAAATCGCACGGAGTTCTAGTTTTTTGGCCGAAAAATGCAAAGCATTTGGAACGATCATGGTGGGGCGGTGACTATGGTACCTTAGGTCATATTTGATAGTCCAAAAAATTTTTAAGCGATCGGGATCTGCAGCTCCTCGGACCACTTGGAAGGCGTGGGTATAGCACACAAAAATATGGGAATCGGGCGTAATTCCAATTTTTTGGTCGAAAAATGCAAAAAATGAGGAACGATCATGGCGGGGTGGTTACTATGGTTCCTTAGGTCGAATTTGATGGCTCGAAAATTTTTTAGGCGATCGGGGTTCGAGGTTCCCGGGACCCCTTGGAAGGCGTGGGCTAAAGCACACGAAAATATGGAAATCGCGCGGAATTCTAGTTTTTTGGCCGAAAAATGCAAAAAATGAGAAACGATGATGGTGGGGCGGTTAATATAGTTCCTTTGGTCATATTTGATGGCCCGAAAAAATTTTAGGCGATCGGGGTCAGGGGGTCCCGGAACCACTTGGAAGGGTGGGCAATAGCAAACAAAAAAATTGTAATCGGGCGGAATTCTAGTTTTTTGGCCGAAAAACGCAACAAATGAGGAATGATCATGGCTGGGCGGTGACTATGGTTCCTTAGGTCGTATTTGATAGTCCGGAAAAATTTTGGGCGATAGGGGTCCGGAGTTCCCGGGTTCACTTGGAAGGCGTGGGCTATAGGACACGAAAATATGGGAATCGCGCGGAATTCTCATTTTTTGGCCGAAAAATGGAAAACACTAGGAACGATCATGGCTGGGCGGTGACTATGGTTCCTTAGGTCTTAATTGATAGACCGGAAAAATTTTAGGCGATAGGGGTCCGGAGACCCGGGACCACTCGGAAGGCGTGGGCTATAACACGCAAAAATATGGGAATCGCGCGAAATTCTAGTTGTTTGGCCGAAAAATGCAAAAAATGAGGAACGATCATGGCGAGGCGGTGACTATGGTTCCTTAGGTCCTAATTGATGGCCCGAAAATTTTTTAGGCGATCCGAGTCCAGCAGCCCGGCCCACTCGGAAGGAGTGGGCAATAGCACACAAATATATGGTAATCGAGCGGAATTCTAGATTTTTGGCCGAAAATCTCAACAAATGAGGAATGATCATGGCGGGGCAGTGACTATGGTTCCTTAGGTCGTATTTGATGGCCCGGAAAATTTTAGGCGATCGGGGTCCACGGCTCCCGGGACCACTCGGAAGGCGTAAGCTATAACACACTAAAATATGCAAATCGCACGGAGTTCTAGTTTTTTGGCCGAAAAATGCAAAGCATTTGGAACGGTCATGGTGGGGCGGTGACTATGGTACCTTAGGTCATATTTGATAGTCCGGAAAAATTTTAGGCGATCGGGCTCCGCGGCTCCCCGGACCACTTGGAAGGCATGGGTATAGCACACGAAAATATGGGAACCGGGCGTAATTCTAGTTTTTTGGCCGAAAAATGCAAAAAATGGGAAACGATGATGGCGGGGCGGTTACTATAGTTCCTTAGGTCGTATTTGACGGCCCGGAAAAGTTTTAGGCGATCGGGGTACGTGGGTCCCGGAACCACTTGGAAGGGTGGGCAATAGCAAACAAAAATATTGTAATCGGGCGGAATTCTAGTTTTTTGGCCGAAAAACGCAACAAATGAGGAATGATCATGGCTGGGCGGTGACTATGGTTCCTTAGGTCGTATTTGATAGTCCGGAAAAATTTTAGGCGATAGGGGTCCGGAGTTCCCGGGTTCACTTGGAAGGCGTGGGCTATAGGACACGAAAATATGGGAATCGCGCGGAATTCTCATTTTTTGGCAGAAAAACGGAAAAAACTAGGAACGATCATGGCTGGGCGGTGACTATGGTTCCTTAGGTCTTAATTGATAGTCCGGAAAAATTTTAGGCGATAGGGGTCCGGAGACCCGGGACCACTCGGAAGGCGTGGGCTATAACACACAAAAATATGGGAATCGCGCGAAATTCTAGTTGTTTGGCCGAAAAATGCAAAAAATGAGGAACGATCATGGCGAGGTGGTGACTATGGTTCCTTAGGTCCTAATTGATGGCCCAAAAATTTTTAAGGCGATCCGAGTCCAGCAGCCCGGCCCACTCAGAAGGCGTGGGCAATAGAACACAAAAATATGGTAATCGAGCGGAATTCTAGATTTTTGGCCGAAAAACTCAACAAATGAGGAATAATCATGGCGGCGCAGTGACTATGGTTCCTTAGGTCGTATTTGATGGCCCGGAAAATTTTAGGCGATCGGGGTCCACGGCTCCCGGGACCACTCAGAAGGCGTAAGCTATAACACACTAAAATATGCAAATCTCGCGGAGTTCTAGTTTTTTGGTCGAAAAATGCAAAGCATTTGGAACGATCATGGTGGGGCGGTGACTATGGTACCTTAGGTTGTATTTGATAGTTCGGAAAAATTTTAGGCGATCGGGGTCCGCGGCTCCCCGGACCACTTGGAAGGCGTGGGTATAGCACACAAAAATATGGGAATCGGGCGTAATTCTAGTTTTTTGGCTGAAAATGCAAAAAATGGGAAACGATGATGGCGAGGTGGTTACTATAGTTCCTTAGGTCGTATTTGACGGCCCGAAAAAATTTTAGGCGATCGGGGTCCGTGGGTCCCGGAACCACTTGGAAGGGTGGGCAATAGCAAACAAAAATATTGTAATCGGGCGGAATTCTAGTTTTTTGGACGAGAAACGCAACAAATGAGGAATGATCATGGCTGGGCAGTGACTATGGTTCCTTAGGTCGTACTTGATAGTCCGGAAAAATTTTAGGCGATAGGGGTCCGGTGTTCCCGGGTTCACTTGGAAGGCGTGGGCTATAGGACACGAAAATATGGGAATCGCGCGGAATTCTAGTTTTTTGGCCGAAAAACGGAAAAAACTAGGAACGATCATGGCTGGGCGGTGACTATGGTTCCTTAGGTCTTATTTGATAGTCCGAAAATATTTTAGGCGATCGGGGTCCGCAGACCCGGGACCACTCGAAAGGCGTGGGCTATAACACACAAAAATATTGAATCGCGCGGAATTCTAGTTGTTTGGCCGAAAAACGCAAAAAATGAGGAACGATCATGGTGGGGCGGATACTATGGTTCCTTAGGTCGAATATGATAGTCCGGGAAAATTTTAGGCGATAGGAGTCCGGAGGTCCCGGGACCACTCGGAAGGTGTGGGCTAACACACAAAAATATGGAAATCGCGCGGAATTCTAGTTGTTTGGCCGAAAAACGCAAACAATAAGGAACGATCATGGCGGGGCGGATACTATGGTTCCTTAGGTCATATTTGATTGCCCGGAAAAATTTTAGGCGATCGGGGTCCGCGGCTCTTGGGACCACTCAGAATGCGTGGGTATAGCACACGAAAATATGGGAATCGGGCGAAATTCTAGGTCTTTTTCAGTAACATGCAAAAAATGTGGAAAGATCTTGGCAGGGCAGTGACTATGGTTCCTTATAAGGCGATAGGGGTCCGGAGGTCCCGGGACCACTCGGAAGGCGTGGGCTATAACACACAAAAATATGGGAATCGCGCGGAATTCTAGTTGTTTGGCCGAAAAATGCAAAAAATGAGGAACGATCATGGCGGGGCGGATACTATGGTTCCTTAGGTCGTATTTGATAGTCCGGAAAAATTTTAGGCGATAGGGGTCAGGAGGTCCCGGGACCACTCGGAAGGCGTGGGCTATAACACACAAAAATATGGGAATCGAGCGGAATTCTAGTTATTTGGCCGAAAAACACAAAAAATGAGGAACGATCATGGCGGGGTGGTTACTATGGTTCCTTAGGTCGCATTTGATGGCCCGAAATTTTTTTAGGCGATCGGGGTTCGGGGTTCCCGAGACCCCTTGGAAAGCGTGGGCTAAAGCACACGAAATTATGGAAATCGCGCGGAATTCTAGTTTTTTGGCTGAAAAACGCGAAAGACTAGGAACGATCATGGCGGGGCGGTGACTATGGTTCCTTAGGCCGTATTTGATAGTCCAGAAAATTTTTAGGCGATCCGGCTCAGGGTGGCCCGGCCCACTCGGAAGGCGTGGGCGATAGCACAGCAAAATATGGGAATCGGGCGGAATTCTAGTTTTTTTGGCTAAAAAATGCAAGAAATGAGGAACGATCATGGCGGGGCGGTGACTATGGTTCCTTAGGTCGTATTTGATGGCCCGAAAAATTTTAGGCGATCGGGGTCCACGGCTCCCGGGACCACTCGGAAGGCGTAAGCTATAGCACACTAAAATATGCAAATCGCGCGGAGTTTTAGTTTTTTGGCCGAAAAATGCAAAGCATTTGGAACGATCATGGTGGGGCGGTGACTATGGTACCTTAGGTCGTATTTGATAGTCCGGAAAAATTTTAGGCAATCGGGGTCCGCGGCTCCCCGGACCACTTGGAAGGCGTGGGTATAGCACACGAAAATATGGGAATCGGGCGTAATTCTAGTTTTTTGGCCGAAAAATGCAAAAAATGAGAAACGATGATGGCGGGGCGGTTACTATGGTTCTTTAGGTCGTATTTGATGGCCCAGAAAAATTTTAGGCGATCGGGGTCCGGGGGTCCCGGAACCACTTGGAAGGGTGGGCAATAGCAAACAAAAATATTGTAATCGGGCGGAATTCTAGTTTTTTGGCCGAAAAACGCAACGAATGAGGAATGATCATGGCTGGGCGGTGACTATGGTTCCTTAGGTCGTATTTGATAGTCCGGAAAAATTTTAGGCGATAGGGGTTCGGGGTTCCCGGGACCCCTTGGAAGGCGTGGGCTAAAGCACACGAAAATATGGAAATCGCGCGGAATTCTAATTTATTGGTTGAAAAACGCAAAAGACTAGGAACGATCATGGCGGGGCGGTAACTATGGTTCCTTAGGTCGTATTTGATAGTCCGAAATTTTTTTCGTGATCCGGCTCCGGGGGGCCCGACCCACTAGGAAGGCGTGGGCGATAGTACACAAAAATATGAGAATCGGGCGGAATTCTAGTTTTTTGGCCAAAAAATGCAAAAAATGAGGAACGATCATGGCGAGGCGCTGACTATGGTTCCTTAGGTCCTAATTGATGGCCCGAAAATTTTTTAGGTGATCCGAGTCCGGCGGCCCGGCCCACTCGGAAGGCATGGGCAATAGCACACAAAAATATGGTAATCGAGCGGAATTCTAGTTTTTTGGATGAAAAACGCAATAAATGAGGAACGATCAAGGTGGGGCGGTGACTATGGTTCCTTAGGTCGTATTTGATAGTCCAGAAAAATTTTAGGCGATAGGGGTTCGGGGTTCCCGGGACCCCTTGGAAGGCGTGGGCTAAAGGACACGAAAATATGGAAATCGTGCGGAATTATATTTTTTGGTTGAAAAACGCAAAAGACTAGGAACGATCATGGCGGGGCGGTAACTATGGTTCCTTAGGTGGTATTTGATAGTCCGAATTTTTTTTAGCAATCCGGCTCCGGGGGGCCCGACCCACTCGGAAGGCGTGGGCGATAGCACACAAAAATATGGGAATCGGGCGGAATTCTAGGTTTTTTGGCCAAAAAATGCAAAAAATGAGGAACGATCATGGCGAGGTGGTTACTATGGTTCCTTAGGTCCTAATTGATGGCCCGAAAATTTTTTAGGCGATCCGAGTCCGGCGGCCCGGCCCACTCGGAAGGCGTGGGCAATAGCACACAAAAATATGGTAATCGAGCGGAATTCTAGTTTTTTGGACGAAAAACGCAATAAATGAGGAACGATCAAGGCGGGGCGGTGACTATGGTTCCTTAGGTCGTATTTGATGGCCCGGAAAATTTTAGGCGATCGGGGTCCACGGCTCCCGGGACCACTCGGAAGGCGTAAGCTATAGCACACTAAAATATGCAAATCGCGCGGAGTTCTAGTTTTTTGGCCGAAAAATGCAAAGCATTTGGAACGATCATGGTGGGGCGGTGACTATGGTACCTTAGGTCGTATTTGATAGTCCAAAATATTTTTAAGCGATCGGGATCCGCGGCTCCTCGGACCACTTGGAAGGCGTGGGTATAGCACACAAAAATATGGGAATCGAGCGTAATTCTAGTTTTTTGGCCGAAAATGCAAAAAATGAGGAACGATCAGGGCGGGGTGGTTACTATGGTTCCTTAGGTCGAATTTGATGGCTCGGAATAATTTTAGGCGGTCGGGGTCCGGGGGTCCCGGAACCACTTGGAAGGGTGGGCAATAGCAGACAAAAAAATTGTAATCGGGCGGAATTCTAGTTTTTTGGCCGAAAAACATAACAAATGAGGAATGATCATGGCTAGGCGGTGACTATGGTTCCTTAGGTCGTATTTGATAGTCCGGAAAAATTTTGGGCGATAGGGGTCCGGAGTTCCCGGGTTCACTTGGAAGGCGTGGGCTATAGGACACGAAAATATGGGAATCGCGCGGAATTCTCATTTTTTGGCCGAAAAACGGAAAAAACTAGGAACGATCATGGCTGGGCGGTGACTATGGTTCCTTAGGTCTTAATTGATAGTCCGGAAAAATTTTAGGCGATAGGGGTTCGGAGACCCGGGACCACTCGGAAGACGTGGGCTATAACACACAAAAATATGGGAATCGCGCGAAATTCTAGTTGTTTGGTTTGAAAAATGCAAAAAATGAGGAACGGTCATGGAGAGGCGGTGACTATGGTTCCTTAGGTCCTAATTGATGGTCCAAAATTTTTTTAGGCGATCCGAGTCCAGCAGCCCGGCCCACTCGGAAGGCGTGGGCAATAGCACACAAAAATATGGTAATCGAGCGGAATTCTAGATTTTTGGCCGAAAAACTCAACAAATGAGGAATAATCATGGCGGGGCAGTGACTATGGTTCCTTAGGTCGTATTTGATGGCCCAAAAAATTTTAGGCGATCGGGGTCCACGGCTCCCGGGACCACTCGGAAGGCGTAAGCAATAACACACTAAAATATGCAAATCGCGCGGAGTTCTAGTTTTTTGGCCGAAAAATGCAAAGCATTTGGAACGATCATGGTGGGGTGGTGACTATGGTACCTTAGGTCGTATTTGATAGTCCAACATTTTTTTAAGCGATCGGGATCCGCGGCTCCTCGGACCACTTGGAAGGCGTGGGTATAGCACACAAAAATATGGGAATCGGGCGTAATTCTAGTTTTTTGGCCGAAAAATGCAAAAAATGAGGAACGATCATGGCGGGGTGGTTACTATGGTTCCTTAGGTCGAATTTGATGACTCGGAAAATTTTTAGGCGATCGGGGTCCGGGGGTCCCGGAACCACTTGGAAGGGTGGGCAATAGCAAAAAAAAAAATTGTAATCGGGCGAAATTCTAGTTTTTTGGCCGAAAAACGTAACAAATGAAGGAATGATCATGGCTGGGCGGTGACTATGGTTCCTTAGGTCGTATTTGATAGTCCGGAAAAATTTTGGGCGATAGGGGTCCGGAGTTCCCGGGTTCACTTGGAAGGCGTGGGCTATAGGACACGAAAATATGGGAATCGCGCGGAATTCTCATTTTTTGGCCGAAAAATGGAAAAAACTAGGAACGATCATGGCTGGGCGGTGACTATGGTTCCTTAGGTCTTAATTGATAGTCCGGAAAAATTTTAGGCGATAGGGGTTCGAAAACCCGGGACCACTCGGAAGGCGTGGGCTATAACACACAAAAATATGAGAATCGCGCGAAATTCTAGTTGTTTGGCCGAAAAATGCAAAAAATGAGGAACGGTCATGGAGAGGCGGTGACTATGGTTCCTTAGGTCCTAATTGATGGTCCAAAAATTTTTTAGGCGATCCGAGTCCAGCAGCCCGGCCCACTCGGATGGCGTGGGCAATAGCACACAAAAATATGGTAATCGAGCGGAATTCTAGATTTTTGGCCGAAAAACTCAACAAATGAGGAATAATCATGGCGGGGCAGTGACTATGGTTCCTTAGGTCGTATTTGATGGCCCAAAAAATTTTAGGCGATCGGGGTCCACGGCTCCCGGGACCACTCGGAAGGCGTAAGCAATAACACACTAAAATATGCAAATCGCGCGGAGTTCTAGTTTTTTGGCCGAAAAATGCAAAGCATTTGGAACGATCATGGTGGGGCGGTGACTATGGTACCTTAGGTCGTATTTGATAGTCCAACATTTTTTTAAGCGATCGGGATCCGCGGCTCCTCGGACCACTTGGAAGGCGTGGGTATAGCACACAAAAATATGGGAATCGTGCGTAATTCTAGTTTTTTGGCCGAAAAATGCAAAAAATGAGGAACGATCATGGCGGGGTGGTTACTATGGTTCCTTAGGTCGAATTTGATGACTCGGAAAATTTTTAGGCGATCGGGGTCCGGGGGTCCCGGAACCACTTGGAAGGGTGGGCAATAGCAAACAAAAAAATTGTAATCGGGCGGAATTCTAGTTTTTTGGCCGAAAAACGTAACAAATGAGGAATGATCATGGCTGGGCGGTGACTATGGTTCCTTAGGTCGTATTTGATAGTCCGGAAAAATTTTGGGCGATAGGGGTCCGGAGTTCCCGGGTTCACTTGGAAGGCGTGGGCTATAGGACACGAAAATATGGGAATCGCGCGGAATTCTCATTTTTTGGCCGAAAAATGGAAAAAACTAGGAACGATCATGGCTGGGCGGTGACTATGGTTCCTTAGGTCTTAATTGATAGTCCGGAAAAATTTTAGGCGATAGGGGTTCGAAAACCCGGGACCACTCGGAAGGCGTGGGCTATAACACACAAAAATATGGGAATCGCGCGAAATTCTAGTTGTTTGGCCGAAAAATGCAAAAAATGAGGAACGATCATGGAGAGGCGGTGACTATGGTTCCTTAGGTCCTAATTGATGGCCCAAAAATTTTTTAGGCGATCCGAGTCCAGCAGCCCGGCCCACTCGGAAGGCGTGGGCAATAGCACACAAAAATATGGTAATCGGAGCGGAATTCTAGATTTTTGGCCGAAAAACTCAACAAATGAGGAATAATCATGGCGGGGCAGTGACTATGGTTCCTTAGGTCGTATTTGATGGCCCGGAAAATTTTAGGCGATCGGGGTCCACGGCTCCCGGGACCACTCGGAAGGCGTAAGCAATAACACACTAAAATATGCAAATCGCGCGGAGTTCTAGTTTTTTGGCCGAAAAATGCAAAGCATTTGGAACGATCATGGTGGGGCGGTGACTATGGTACCTTAGGTCGTATTTGATAGTCCGGAAAAATTTTAGGCGATCGGGGTCCGCGGCTCCCCGGACCACTTGGAAGGCGTGGGTATAGCACACAAAAATATGGGAATCGGGCGTAATTCTAGTTTTTTTGCCGAAAAATGCAAAAAATGGGAAACGATGATGGCGGGGCGGTTACTATAGTTCCTTAGGTCGTATTTGAAGGCCCAAAAAAATTTTAGGCGATCGGGGTCCGTGGGTCCCGGAACCACTTGGAAGGATGGGCAATAGCAAACAAAAATATTGTAATCGGGCGGAATTCTAGTTTTTTGGCCGAAAAACGCAACAAATGAGGAATGATCATGGCTGGGCAGTGACTATGGTTCCTTAGGTCGTACTTGATAGTCCGGAAAAATTTTAGGCGATAGGGGTCCGGAGTTCCCGGGTTCACTTGGAAGGCGTGGGCTATAGGACACGAAAATATGGGAATCGCGCGGAATTCTAGTTTTTTGGCCGAAAAACGGAAAAAACTTGGAACGATCATGGCTGGGCGGTGACTATGGTTCCTTAGGTCTTATTTGATAGTCCGGAAAAATTTAAGGCGATAGGGGTCCGGAGACCCGGGACCACTCGGAAGGCGTGGGCTATAACACACAAAAATATGGAATCGCGCGGAATTCTAGTTGTTTGGCCGAAAAACGCAAAAAATGAGGAACGATCATGGTGGGGCGGATACTATGGTTCCTTAGGTCGAATATGATACTCCGGGAAAATTTTAGGCGATAGGAGTCCGGAGGTCCCGGGACCACTCGGAAGGTGTGGGCTAACACACAAAAATATGGGAATCGCGCGGAATTCTAGTTGTTTGGCCGAAAAATGCAAAAAATAAGGAACGATCATGGCGGGGCGGATACTATGGTTCCTTAGGTCGTATTTGATTGCCCGAAAAAATTTTAGGCGATCGGGGTCCGCGGCTCTTGGGACCACTCGGAATGCGTGGGTATAGCACACGAAAATATGGGAATCGGGCGAAATTCTAGGTCTTTTTCAGTAACATGCAAAAATGTGGAAAGATCTTGGCAGGGCGGTGACTATGGTTCCTTATTAGGCGATAGGGGTCCGGAGGTCCCGGGACCACTCGGAAGGCGTGGGCTATAACACACAAAAATTTGGGAATCGCGCGGAATTCTAGTTGTTTGGCCGAAAAATTCAAAAAATGAGTAACGATCATGGCGGGGAGGATACTATGGTTCCTTAGGTTGTATTTGATAGTCCGGAAAAATTTTAGGCGATAGGGGTCAGGAGGTCCCGGGACCACTCGGAAGGTGTGGGCTATAACACACAAAAATATGGGAATCGTGCGAAATTCTAGTTGTTTGGCTGAAAAACGCAAAAATAAGGAACGATCATGGCGGGGAGGATACTATGGTTCCTTAGGTCGTATTTGATGGCCCGAAAATTTTTTAGGCGATCGGGGTTCGGGGTTCCCAGAAGCCCTTGGAAAGCGTGGGCTAAAGCACACGAAAATATGGAAATAGCGCGGAATTCTAGTTTTTTGGCTGAAAAACGCAAAAGACTAGGAACGATCATGGCGGGGCGGTGACTATGGTTCCTTAGGCCGTATTTGATAGTCCGGAAAATTTTTAGGCGATCCGGCTCCGGGGGGCCCGACCCACTCGGAAGGCGTGGGCGATAGCACAGCAAAATATGGGAATCGGGCGGAATTCTAGTTTTTTGGCCAAAAAATGCAAAAAATGAGGAACGATCATGGGAGGCAGTGACTATGGTTCCTTAGGTCCTAATTGATGGCTCGAAAATTTTTTTGGCGATCCGAGTCCGGCGGCCCGGCACACTCGGAAGGCGTGGGCAATAGCACACAAAAATATGGTAATCGGGCAGAATTCTAGTTTTTTGGCCGAAAAATACAATAAATGAGGAACGATCATGGCGGGGCGGTGACTATGGTTCCTTAGGTCATATTTGATGGCCCGGAAAATTTTAGGCGATCGGGGTCCACGGCTCCCGGGACCACTCGGAAGGCGTAAGCTATAGCACACTAAAATATGCAAATCGCGCGGAGTTCTAGTTTTTTGGCCGAAAAATGCAAAGCATTTGGAACAATCATGGTGGGGCGGTGACTATGGTACCTTAGGTCGTATTTGATAGTCCGGAAAAATTTTAGGCGATCGAGGTCCGCGGCTCCCCGGACCACTTGGAAGGCGTGGGTATAGCACACGAAAATATGGTAATCGGGCGTAATTCTAGTTTTTTGGCCGAAAAATGCAAAAAATGAGAAACGATGATGGCGGGGTGGTTACTATGGTTCATTAGGTCGTATATGACGGCCCAGAAAAATTTTAGGCGATCGGGGTCCGGGGGTCCCGGAACCACTTGGAAGGGTGGGCAATAGCAAACAAAAATATTGTAATCGGGCGGAATTCTAGTTTTTTGGCCGAAAAACGCAACAAATGAGGAATGATCATAGCTGGGCGGTGACTATGGTTCCTTAGGTCGTATTTGATAGTCCGGAAAAATTTTAGGCGATAGGGGTTCGGGGTTCCCGGGACCCCTTGGAAGGGGTGGGTTTAAGCACACGAAAATATGGAAATCGTGCGGAATTCTAATTTTTTGGTTGAAAAACGCAAATGACTAGGAACGATCATGGCGGGGCGGTAACTATGGTTCCTTAGGTCGTATTTGATAGTCCGAAATTTTTTTAGCGATCAGGCTCCGGGGGGCCCGACCCACTCGGAAGGCGTGGGCGATAGCACACAAAAATATCGAAATCGGGCGGAATTCTAGTTTTTTGGCCAAAAAATGCAAAAAATGAGTAACGATCATGGCGAGGCGGTGACTATGGTTCCTTAGGTCCTAATTGATGGCCCGAAAATTTTTTAGGCGATCCGAGTCCGGCGGCCAGGCCCACTCGGAAGGCGTGGGCAATAGCACACAAAAATATGGTAATAGAGCGGAATTCTAGTTTTTTGGATGAAAAACGCAATAAATGAGGAACGATCAAGGCGGGGCGGTGACTATGGTTCCTTAGGTCGTATTTGATGGCCCGGAAAATTTTAGGCGATCGGGGTCCACGGCTCCCGGGACCACTCGGAAGGCGTAAGCTATAGCACACTAAAATATGCAAATCGCGCGGAGTTCTAGTTTGTTGGCCGAAAAATGCAAAGCATTTGGAACGATCATGGTTGGGCGGTGACTATGGTACCTTAGGTCATATTTGATAGTCCAAAAATTTTTTAAGCGATCGGGATCCGCAACTCCTCGTACCACTTGGAAGGCATGGGTATAGCACACAAAAATATGGGAATCGGGCGTAATTCTAGTTTTTTCGCCGAAAAATGCAAAAAATGAGGAACGATCATGGCGGGGAGGTTACTATGGTTCCTTAGGTCGAATTCGATGGCTCGAAAATTTTTTAGGCGATCGGGGTTCGGGGTTCCTGGGACCCCTTGGAAGGCGTGGGCTAAAGCACAAGAAAATATGGAAATCGCGCGGAATTCTAGTTTTTTGGTCGAAAAATGTAAAAAATGAGAAACGATGATGGTGGGGCGGTTACTATAGTTCCTTTGGTCGTATTTGACGGCCCGGAAAAATTTTAGGCGATCGGGGTCCGGGGGTCCCGGAACCACTTGGAAGGGTGGGCAATAGCAAACAAAAAAATTGTAATCGGGCGAAATTCTAGTTTTTTTGGCCGAAAAACGCAACAAATGAGGAATGATCATGGCTGGGCGGTGACTATGGTTCCTTAGGTCGTATTTGATAGTCCGAAAGAATTTTGGGCGATAGGGGTCCGGAGTTCCCGGGTTCACTTGGAAGGCGTGGGCTATAGGACACGAAAATATGGGAATCGCGCGGAATTCTAATTTTTTGGCCGAAAAACGGAAAAAACTAGGAACGATCATGGCTGGGCGGTGACTATGGTTCCTTAGGTCTTAATTGATAGTCCGGAAAAATTTTAGGCGATAGGGGTCCGGAGACCCGGGACCACTCGGAAGGCGTGGGCTATAACACACAAAAATATGGGAATCGCGCGAAATTCTAGTTGTTTGGCCGAAAAATGCAAAAAATGAGGAATGATCATGGCGAGGCGGTGACTAAGGTTCCTTAGGTCCGAAAATTTTTTAGGCGATCCGAGTCCGGCGGCCAGGCCCACTCGGAACCCGTGGGCAATAGCACACAAAAATATGGTAATCGAGCGGAATTCTAGTTTTTTGGCCGAAAAACTCAACAAATGAGGAATGATCATGGCGGGGCAGTGACTATGGTTCCTTAGGTCGTATTTGATGGCCCGGAAAATTTTAGGCGATCGGGGTCCGCGGCTCCCCGGACCACTTGGAAGGCGTGGGTATAGCACAAGAAAATATGGGAATCAGGCGTAATTCTAGTTTTTTGGCCGAAATATGCAAAAAATAAGAAATGATGATGGCGGGGCGGTTACTATGGTTCCTTAGGTCGTATTTGACGGCCCAGAAAAATTTTAGGCGATCGGGGTCCGGGGGTCCCGGAACCACTTGGAAGGGTGGGCTATTGCACACAAAAATATTGTAATCGGGCGGAATTCTAGTTTTTTGGCCGAAAAATGCAACAAATGACGAATGATCATGGCTGAGCGGTGACTATGGTTCCTTTGGTCTTATTTGATAGTCCGGAAAAATATTAGGCGATAGGGGTCCGGAGGTCCCGGGACCACTCGGAAGGCGTGGGCTATAACACATAAAAATATGGGAATCGCGCGGAATTCTAGTTGTTTGGCCGAAAAACGCATAAAATGAGGAACGATCATGGAGGGGCGGATACTATGGTTCCTTAGGTCGTATTTGATAGTCCGGACAAATTTTAGGCGATAGGGGTCCGAAGACCCGGGACCACTCGGAAGGCGTGGGCTATAACACACAAATATATGGAATCACGCGGAATTCTAGTTGTTTGACCGAAAAACGCAAAAAATGAGGAACGATCATGGCGGGGAGGATACTATGGTTCCTTAGGTCGTATATGATAGTCTGGAAAAATTTTAGGCGATAGGGGTCCGGAGGTCCCGGGACCACTCGGAAGGTGTGGGCTAACACACAAAAATATGGGAATCGCGCGAAATTCTAGTTGTTTGGCCGAAAAACGCAAAAAATAAGGAACGATCATGGCGGAGCGGATACTATGGTTCCTTAGGTCATATTTCATTGCCCGGAAAAATTTTAGGCGATCGGGGTCCGCGGCTCTTGGGACCACTCGGAATGCGTGGGTATAGCACACGAAAATATGGGAATCGGGCGAAATTCTAGGTCTTTTTCAGTAACATGCAAAAAATGTGGAAAGATCTTGGTAGGGCGGTGACTATGGTTCCTTTGGTCTTATTTGATAGTCCGGAAAAATATTAGGCGATAGGGGTCCGGAGGTCCCGGGACCACTCGAAAGGCGTGGGCTATAACACACAAAAATATGGGAATCGAGCGGAATTCTAGTTGTTTGGCCGAAAAATGCAAAAAATGAGGAACGATCATGGCGGGGAGGTTACTATGGTTCCTTAGGTCGTATTTGATGGCTCGAAATTTTTTTAGGCCATCGGGGTTCGGGGTTCCCGGGACCCCTTGGAAGGCGTGGGCTAAAGCACACGAAAATATGGAAATCGCGCGGAATTTTAGTTTTTTGGCTAAAAAACGCAAAAGACTAGAAACGATCATGGCGGGGCGGTGACTATGGTTCCTTAGGTCGTATTTGATAGTCTGGAATATTTTTAGGCGATCCGGCTCCGGGGGGCCCAAAAATTTTAAGCTATATAGCACACTAAAATATGCAAATCCCGCGGAGTTCTAGTATTAGGCCGAAAAATGCAAAGCATTTGGAACGATCATGGTGGGGCGGTGACTATGGTACCTTAGGTCGTATTTGATAGTCCGGAAAAATTTTAGGCGATCGGGGTCCGCGGCTCCCCGGACCCCTTGGAAGGCGCGGGTATGCCTTCCGAGTGGTCCCGGGACCTCCGGACCCCTATCGCCTAATATTTTTCCGGACTATCAAATAAGACCAAAGGAACCATAGTCACCACCCTGCCAAGATCTTTCCACATTTTTTGCATGTTACTGAAAAAGACCTAGAATTTCGCCCGATTCCCATATTTTCGTGTGCTATACCCACGCATTCCGAGTGGTCCCAAGAGCCGCGGACCCCGATCGCCTAAAATTTTTCCGGGCAATCAAATACGATCTAAGGAACCGTAGTATCCGCCCCGCCATGATCGTTCCTTATTTTTTGCATTTTTCGGCCAAACAACTAGAATTCCGCGCGATTCCCGTATTTTTGTGTGTTATAGCCCACACCTTCCGAGTGGTCCTGGGACCTCAGGACCCCTATCGCCTAAAATTTTTCTGGACTATCAAATATGACCTAAGGAACCATAGTCACCGCCCAGCCATGATCATTCCTCATTTATTGCATTTTTTGGCCATAAAACTAGAATTCCGCCCGATTATAATATTTTTGTGTGCTATTCCCCACCCTTCCCAGTGGTTCCGGGACCCCCGGACCCCGATCGCCTAAAATTTTTCCGGGCAGTCAAATACGACCTAAGGAACCATAGTAACCGCCCCGCCATCATCGTTTCTCATTTTTTGCATTTTTCGGCCAAAAAACTAGAATTACGCCCGATTCCCATATTTTCGTGTGCTATACCCACGCCTTCCAAGTGGTCCGGGGAGCCGCGGACCCCGATCGCCTAAAATTTTTCCGGACTATCAAATACGACCTAAGGTACCATAGTCACCGCCCCACCATGATCGTTCCAAATGCTTTGCATTTTTTGGCCAAAAAACTAGAACTCCACGCGATTTGCATATTTTCGTGTGCTATAGCTTACGCCTTCCGAGTGGTCCCGGGAGCCGTGGACCCCGATCGCCTAAAATTTTCCGGGCCATCAAATAAGACCTAAGGAACCATAGTCACCGCCCCGCCATGATCGTTCCTCATTTATTGCATTTTTCGGCCAAAAAACTAGAATTTCGCTCGATTACCATATTTTTGTGTGCTATTGCCTACGCCTTCCGAGTGGGCCGGGCCGCCGGACTCGGAACGCCTAAAAAAATTTTGGGCCATTAATTAGGACCTAAGGAACCATAGTCACCGCCTCGCCATGATCGTTCCTCATTTTTTGCATTTTTTGGCCAAAAAAATAGAATTCCGCCTCATTCCCATATTTTTGTGTGCTATCGCCCCACGCCTTCCGAGTGAGTCGGGCCCCCCGGAGCCAGATCGCCTAAAAATTTTCCAGACTATCAAATACGACCTAAGGAACCATAGTCACCACCCCGCCATGATCGTTCCTAGTCTTTTGCATTTTTCAGCCAAAAAACTAGAATTCCGCGCGATTTCCATATTTTTGTGTGCTTTAGCCCACGCCTTCCAAGGGGTCTCGGGAACCCCGAACCCCGATCGCCTAAAAAATTTCCAGGTCATCAAATACAACCTAAGGAACCATAGTATCCGCCCGGCCATGATCGTTCCTTATATTTTGCATTTTTCGGCCAAACAACTAGAATTCCACGCGATTCCCATATTTTTGTGTGCTATAGCCCACGCCTTCCGAGTGGGCCGTGCCCCCCGCACTCGGATCACCTAAAAAGTTTTTGGGCCATCAAATAAGACTAAGGAACCATAGTCACCTTCCCGCCATGATCGATTCTCATTTTTTGCATTTTTCGGCCAAACAACTAGAATTCCGCCCGATTCCCATATTTTCGTGTGCTATACCCACGCCTTACAAGTGGTCCCGGGTCTCCGGACCCCTATCGCCTAAAATTTTTCCGGACAATCAAATAAGACCTAAGGAACCATAGTCACCGCCCAGCCATGATCGTTCCTTATGTTTTGCGTTTTACGGCCAAACAACTAGAATTCCCCGCGATTCCCATATTTTTGTGTGTTATAGCCCACACCTTCTAAGTGGTCCCGGGACCTTAGGACCCCTATCGCCTAAAATTTTTCCGGACTATCAAATATGACCTAAGGAACCATAGTCACCGCCCAGCCATGATCATTCCTCATTTGTTGCGTTTTTCGGCCAAAAAACTAGAATTCCGCTCGATTACAATATTTTTGTGTACTATTGCCCACCCTTCCCAGTGGTTCCGGGACCCCCGGACTCCGATCGCCTAAAATTTTTCCGGGCCGTCAAATACGACCTAAGGAACCATAGTAACCGCCTCTCCATCATCGTTTCTCATTTTTTGCATTTTTCGGCCAAAAAACTAGAATTACGCCCGATTCCCATATTTTCGTGTGCTATACCCACACCTTCCAAGTGGTCCGGGGAGCCGCGGACCCCGATCGCCGAAAATTTTTCCGGACTATCAAATACGACCTAAGGTACTTTAGTCACCGCCCCACCATGATCGTTCCAAATGCTTTGCATTTTTCGGCCAAAAAACTTGAACTCTGCGCGATTTGCATATTTTCCTGTGCTATAACTTACGCCTTCCGAGTGGTCCCGGGAGCCGTGGACCCCGATCGCCTAAAATTTTCCGGGCCATCAAATACGACTTAAGGAACCATAGTCACAGCCCCGCCATGATCGTTCCTCATTTATTGCGTTTTTCGGCCAAAAAAATAGAATTTCGCTCGATTACCATATTTTTGTGAGCTATTGACCACGCCTTCCGAGTGGGCCGGGCCGCCAGACCCTGATCGCCTAAAATTTTTCGAGCGATCAAATAAGACCCAAGGAACCATAGTCACCGCCCCGCCATGATCGTTCCAAATGCTATTGCGTTTTTCGGCCAAAAAACTAGAATTTCGCTCGATTACCATATTTTTGTGTGCTATTGTCCACGCCTTCCGAGTGGGCCGGGCCCCCCGGAGCCGGATCGCCTAAAAATTTTTCGGACTATCAGAAACGACCTAAGGAACCATAGTCACCGCCCCGCCATGATCGTTCCTAGTCTTTTGCATTTTCAGCCAAAAAACTAGAATTCCGCGCGATTTCCATATTTTCGTGTGCTTTAGCCCACGCCTTCCAAGGGGTCCCGGGAACCACGAACCCCGATCGCCTAAAAATTTTCCGGGCCTTCAAATACGACCTAAGGTACCATAGTATCTGCCCCGCCATGATCGTTCCTCATTTTTTGCGTTTTTCGGCAAAAAAAATAGAATTTCGCTCGATTACCATATTTTTGTGAGCTATTGACCACGCCTTCCGAGTGGGCCGGGCCGCCAGACTCGGATCGCATAAAAACTTTTCGGGCCATCAATTAGGATCTAAGGAACCATAGTCACCGCCTCGCCATGATCGTTCCTCATTTTTTGCATTTTTGGGCAAAAAGAATAGAATTCCGCCCGATTCCTATATTTTTGTGTGCTATCGCCCACGCCTTCCGAGTGGGTCGGGCCCCCCGGAGCCGAATCGCCTAAAATTTTTCCGCACTATCAAATATGACATAAGGAACCATAGTCACCGCCCCGCCATGATCGTTCCTAGTCTTTTGCATTTTTCAGCCAAAAAACTAGAATTCCGCGCGATTTCCATATTTTCGTGTGCTTTAACCAATGCCTTCCAAGGGGTCCCGGGAACCCCGAACCCCGATCGCCTAAAAATTTTCTGGGCCATCAAATACGACCTAAGGAACCATAGTATCCGCCCCGCCATGATCGTTCCTTATTTTTTGCATTTTTCGGCCAAACAACTAGAATTCCGCGCGATTCCCATATTTTCGTGTGCTATAGACCACGCCTTCCGAGTGGGCCGTGCCTGCCGCACTCAGATCACCTAAAATTTTTTTGGGCCACCAAATAAGACCTAAGGAACCATAGTCGCCTTCCCGCCATGATTGTTTCACATTTTTTGCATTTTTCGGCCAAACAACTAGAATTCCGCCCGATTCCCATATTTTCGTGTGCTATACCCACGCCTTACAAGTAGTCCCGGGTCTCCGGAACCCTATCGCCTAAAATTTTTCCGGATTATCAAATAAGACCTAAGGAACCATAGTCACCGCCCAGCCATGATCGTTCCTTATTTTTTGCGTTTTTCGGCCAAACAACTAGAATTTCGCCAGATTCCCATATTTTCGTGTGCTATACCCACGCCTTACAAGTGGTCCCGGGTCTCCGGACCCCTATCGCCTAAAATTTTTCCGGACTATCAAATAAGACCTAAGGAACCATAGTCACCGCCCAGCCATGATCGTTCCTTATTTTTTGCGTTTTTCGGCCAAACAACTAGAATTCCGCGCGATTCCCATATTTTTGTGTGTTATAGCCCACGGCTTCCGAGTGGTCCCGGGACCTCCTGACCCCTATCGCCTAAAATTTTTCCGGACTATCAAATATGACCTAAGGAACCATAGTATCCGCCCCGCCATGATCATTCCTCCTTTTTTTTTGCGTTTTTCAGCCAAACAACTAGAATTTCGCGCGATTCCCATATTTTTGTGTGTTATAGCCCACGCCTTCCGAGTGGTCCCGGGACCTCCGGACCCCTATCTCCTAATATTTTTCCGTACTATCAAATAAGACCAAAGAAACCATAGTCACCACCCTGCCAAGATCTTTCCACATTATTTGCATGTTACAGAAAAAGACCTAGAATTCCGCGCGATTCCCAATTTTTTGTGTGTTATAGCACACGCCTTCCGAGTGGTCCCGGGACCTCAGGACCCCTATCGCCTAAAATTTTTCTGGACTATCAAATATGACCTAAGGAACCATAGTCACCGCCCAGCCATGATCATTCCTCATTTGTTGCGTTTTTCGGCCAAAAAACTAGAATTCCGCCCGATTACAATATTTTTGTGTGCTATTGCCCACCCTTCCCAGTGGTTCCGGGACCCCCGGACTCCGATCGCCTAAAATTTTTTCGGGCCATCAAATACGACCTAAGGAACCATAGTAACCGCCCTGCCATCATCATTTCTCATTTTTTGCATTTTTCGGCCAAAAAACTAGAATTACGCCCGATTCCCATATTTTCGTGTGCTATACCCATGCCTTCCAAGTGGTCCGGGGAGCCCCGGACCCCGATCGCCTAAAATATTTCCGGACTATCAAATACGACCTAAGGTACCATAGTCACCGCCCCACCATGATTGTTCCAAATGCTTTGCATTTTTTGGCCAAAAAACTAGAACTCCGCGCGATTTGCATATTTTCGTCTGCTATAGCTTACGCCTTCCGAGTGGTCCCGGGAGCCGTGGACCCTGATCGCCTAAAATTTTTCGAGCGATCAAATAAGACCCAAGGAACCATAGTCACCGCCCCGCCATGATCGTTCCAAATGCTATTGCGTTTTTCGGCCAAAAAACTAGAATTTCGCTCGATTACCATATTTTTGTGTGCTATTGTCCACGCCTTCCGAGTGGGCCGGGCCCCCCGGAGCCGGATCGCCTAAAAATTTTTCGGACTATCAGAAACGACCTAAGGAACCATAGTCACCGCCCCGCCATGATCGTTCCTAGTCTTTTGCATTTTCAGCCAAAAAACTAGAATTCCGCGTGATTTCCATATTTTCGTGTGCTTTAGCCCACGCCTTCCAAGGGGTCCCGGGAACCACGAACCCCGATCGCCTAAAAATTTTCCGGGCCTTCAAATACGACCTAAGGTACCATAGTATCTGCCCCGCCATGATCGTTCCTTATTTTTTGCGTTTTTCGGCCAAACAACTAGAATTCCGCGCGATTCCCATATTTTCGTGTGCTATAGCCCACGCCTTCCGAGTGGGTCGTGCCCCCCGCACTCAGATCACCTAAAAAGTTTTTGGGCCATCAAATAAGACCTAAGGAACCATGGTTACCTTCCCGACATGATCGTTTCTCATTTTTTGCATTTTTCGGCCAAACAACTAGAATTCCCCCCGATTCCCATATTTTCGTGAGCTATACCCACGCCTTACAAGTGGTCCCGGGTCTCCGGACCCCTATCGCCTAAAATTTTTCCGGTCTATCAAATAAGACCTAAGGAACCATAGTCACGGCCCAGCCTTGATTGTTCCTTAGGTTTTGCGTTTTTCGGCCAAACAACTAGAATTCCGCGCGATTCCCATATTTTTGTGTGTTATAGCCCACGCCTTCCGAGTGGTCCCGGGACCTCAGGACCCCTATCGCCTAAAATTTTTCCGGACTATCAAATATGACCTAAGGAACCATAGTCACCGCCCAGCCATGATCATTCCTCATTTGTTACTTTTTTCGGCCAAACAACTAGAATTCCCCGCGATTCCCATATTTTTGTGTGTTATAGCCCACACCTTCTAAGTGGTCCCGGGACCTTAGGACCCCTATCGCCTAAAATTTTTCCGGACTATCAAATATGACCTAAGGAACCATAGTCACCGCCCAGCCATGATCATTCCTCATTTGTTGCGTTTTTCGGCCAAAAAACTAGAATTCCGCTCGATTACAATATTTTTGTGTACTATTGCCCACCCTTCCCAGTGGTTCCGGGACCCCAGGACTCCGATCGCCTAAAATTTTTCCGGGCCGTCAAATACGACCTAAGGAACCATAGTAACCGCCTCTCCATCATCGTTTCTCATTTTTTGCATTTTTCGGCCAAAAAACTAGAATTACGCCCGATTCCCATATTTTCGTGTGCTATACCCACACCTTCCAAGTGGTCCGGGGAGCCGCGGACCCCGATCGCCGAAAATTTTTCCGGACTATCAAATACGACCTAAGGTACTTTAGTCACCGCCCCACCATGATCGTTCCAAATCCTTTGCATTTTTCGGCCAAAAAACTTGAACTCTGCGCGATTTGCATATTTTCCTGTGCTATAACTTACGCCTTCCGAGTGGTCCCGGGAGCCGTGGACCCCGATCGCCTAAAATTTTTCGGGCCATCAAATACGACTTAAGGAACCATAGTCACAGCCCCGCCATGATCGTCCCTCATTTATTGCGTTTTTCGGCCAAAAAAATAGAATTTCGCTCGATTACCATATTTTTGTGAGCTATTGACCACGCCTTCCGAGTGGGCCGGGCCGCCAGACTCGGATCGCATAAAAACTTTTCGGGCCATCAATTAGGATCTAAGGAACCATAGTCACCGCCTCGCCATGATCGTTCCTCATTTTTTGCATTTTTGGGCAAAAAAAATAGAATTCCGCCCGATTCCTATATTTTTGTGTGCTATCGCCCACGCCTTCCGAGTGGGTCGGGCCCCCCGGAGCCGAATCGCCTAAAATTTTTCCGCACTATCAAATATGACTTAAGGAACCATAGTCACCGCCCCGCCATGATCGTTCCTAGTCTTTTGCATTTTCAGCCAAAAAACTAGAATTCCGCGCGATTTCCATATTTTCGTGTGCTTTAACCAACGCCTTCCAAGGGGTCCCGGGAACCCCGAACCCCGATCGCCTAAAAATTTTCTGGGCCATCAAATACGACCTAAGGAACCATAGTATCCGCCCCGCCATGATCGTTCCTTATTTTTTGCATTTTTCGGCCAAACAACTAGAATTCCGTGCGATTCCCATATTTTCGTGTGCTATAGACCACGCCTTCCGAGTGGGCCGTGCCTGCCGCACTCAGATCACCTAAAATTTTTTTGGGCCACCAAATAAGACCTAAGGAACCATAGTCGCCTTCCCGCCATGATTGTTTCACATTTTTTACATTTTTCGGCCAAACAACTAGCATTCCGCCCGATTCCCATATTTTCGTGTGCTATACCCATGCCTTACAAGTGGTCCCGGGTCTCCGGAACCCTATCGCCTAAAATTTTTCCGGATTATCAAATAAGACCTAAGGAACCATAGTCACCGCCCAGCCATGATCGTTCCTTATTTTTTGCGTTTTTCGGCCAAACAACTAGAATTTCGCCAGATTCCCATATTTTCGTGTGCTATACCCACGCCTTACAAGTGGTCCCGGGTCTCCGGATCCCTATCGCCTAAAATTTTTCCGGACTATCAAATAAGACCTAAGGAACCATAGTCACCGCCCAGCCATGATCGTTCCTTATTTTTTGCGTTTTTCGGCCAAACAACTAGAATTCCGCGCGATTCCCATATTTTTGTGTGTTATAGCCCACGACTTCCGAGTGGTCCCGGGACCTCCTGACCCCTATCGCCTAAAATTTTTCCGGACTATCAAATATGACCTAAGGAACCATAGTATCCGCCCCGCCATGATCATTCCTCCTTTTTTGCGTTTTTCAGCCAAACAACTAGAATTTCGCGCGATTCCCATATTTTTGTGTGTTATAGCCCACTCCTTCCGAGTGGTCCCGGGACCTCCGGACCCCTATCTCCTAATATTTTTCCGGACTATCAAATAAGACCAAAGAAACCATAGTCACCACCCTGCCTAGATCTTTCCACATTATTTGCATGTTACAGAAAAAGACCTAGAATTCCGCGCGATTCCCAATTTTTTGTGTGTTATAGCACACGCCTTCCGAGTGGTCCCGGGACCTCAGGACCCCTATCGCCTAAAATTTTTCCGGACTATCAAATATGACCTAAGGAACCATAGTCACCGCCCAGCCATGATCATTCCTCATTTGTTGCGTTTTTCGGCCAAAAAACTAGAATTCCGCCCGATTACAATATTTTTGTGTGCTATTGCCCACCCTTCCCAGTGGTTCCGGGACCCCCGGACTCCGATCGCCTAAAATTTTTCCGGGCCATCAAATACGACCTAAGGAACCATAGTAACCGCCCTGCCATCATCATTTCTCATTTTTTGCATTTTTCGGCCAAAAAACTAGAATTACGCCCGATTCCCATATTTTCGTGTGCTATACCCATGCCTTCCAAGTGGTCCGGGGAGCCCCGGACCCCGATCGCCTAAAATATTTCCGGACTATCAAATACGACCTAAGGTACCATAGTCACCGCCCCACCATGATTGTTCCAAATGCTTTGCATTTTTTGGCCAAAAAACTAGAACTCCGCGCGATTTGCATATTTTCGTCTGCTATAGCTTACGCCTTCCGAGTGGTCCCGGGAGCCGTGGACCCTGATCGCCTAAAATTTTTCGAGCGATCAAATAAGACCCAAGGAACCATAGTCACCGCCCCGCCATGATCGTTCCAAATGCTATTGCGTTTTTCGGCCAAAAAACTAGAATTTCGCTCGATTACCATATTTTTGTGTGCTATTGTCCACGCCTTCTGAGTGGGTCGGGCCCCCCGGAGCCGGATCGCCTAAAAATTTTTCGGACTATCAAAAACGACCTAAGGAACCATAGTCACCGCCCCGCCATGATCGTTCCTAGTCTTTTGCATTTTCAGCCAAAAAACTAGAATTCCGCGCGATTTCCATATTTTCGTGTGCTTTAGCCCACGCCTTCCAAGGGGTCCCGGGAACCACGAACCCCGATCGCCTAAAAATTTTCCGGGCCTTCAAATACGACCTAAGGTACCATAGTATCCGCCCCGCCATGATCGTTCCTTATTTTTTGCGTTTTTCGGCCAAACAACTAGAATTCCGCGCGATTCCCATATTTTCGTGTGCTATAGCCCACGCCTTCCGAGTGGGTCGTGCCCCCCGCACTCAGATCACCTAAAAAGTTTTTGGGCCATCAAATAAGACCTAAGGAACCATGGTTACCTTCCCGACATGATCGTTTCTCATTTTTTGCATTTTTCAGCCAAACAACTAGAATTCCCCCCGATTCCCATATTTTCGTGAGCTATACCCACGCCTTACAAGTGGTCCCGGGTCTCCGGACCCCTATCGCCTAAAATTTTTCCGGTCTATCAAATAAGACCTAAGGAACCATAGTCACGGCCCAGCCATGATTGTTCCTTAGGTTTTGCGTTTTTCGGCCAAACAACTAGAATTCCGCGCGATTCCCATATTTTTGTGTGTTATAGCCCACGCCTTCCGAGTGGTCCCGGGACCTCAGGACCCCTATCGCCTAAAATTTTTCCGGACTATCAAATATGACCTAAGGAACCATAGTCACCGCCCAGCCATGATCATTCCTCATTTGTTGCGTTTTTCGGCCAAAAAACTAGAATTCCGCTCGATTACAATATTTTTGTGTACTATTGCCCACCCTTCCCAGTGGTTCCGGGACCCCCGGACTCCGATCGCCTAAAATTTTTCCGGGCCGTCAAATACGACCTAAGGAACCATAGTAACCGCCTCTCCATCATCGTTTCTCATTTTTTGCATTTTTCGGCCAAAAAACTAGAATTACGCCCGATTCCAATATTTTTGTGTACTATTGCCCACCCTTCCCAGTGGTTCCGGGACCCCCGGACTCCGATCGCCTAAAATTTTTCCGGGCCGTCAAATACGACCTAAGGAACCATAGTAACCGCCTCTCCATCATCGTTTCTCATTTTTTGCATTTTTCGGCCAAAAAACTAGAATTACGCCCGATTCCCATATTTTCGTGTGCTATACCCACACCTTCCAAGTGGTCCGGGGAGCCGCGGACCCCGATCGCCGAAAATTTTTCCGGACTATCAAATACGACCTAAGGTACTTTAGTCACCGCCCCACCATGATCGTTCCAAATGCTTTGCATTTTTCGGCCAAAAAACTTGAACTCTGCGCGATTTGCATATTTTCCTGTGCTATAACTTACGCCTTCCGAGTGGTCCCGGGAGCCGTGGACCCCGATCGCCTAAAATTTTCCGGGCCATCAAATACGACTTAAGGAACCATAGTCACAGCCCCGCCATGATCGTTCCTCATTTATTGCGTTTTTCGGCCAAAAAAATAGAATTTCGCTCGATTACCATATTTTTGTGAGCTATTGACCACGCCTTCCGAGTGGGCCGGGCCGCCAGACTCGGATCGCATAAAAACTTTTCGGGCCATCAATTAGGATCTAAGGAACCATAGTCACCGCCTCGCCATGATCGTTCCTCATTTTTTGCATTTTTGGGCAAAAAAAATAGAATTCCGCCCGATTCCTATATTTTTGTGTGCTATCGCCCACGCCTTCCGAGTGGGTCGGGCCCCCCGGAGCCGAATCGCCTAAAATTTTTCCGCACTATCAAATATGACTTAAGGAACCATAGTCACCGCCCCGCCATGATCGTTCCTAGTCTTTTGCATTTTTCAGCCAAAAAACTAGAATTCCGCGCGATTTCCATATTTTCGTGTGCTTTAACCAACGCCTTCCAAGGGGTCCCGGGAACCCCGAACCCCGATCGCCTAAAAATTTTCTGGGCCATCAAATACGACCTAAGGAACCATAGTATCCGCCCCGCCATGATCGTTCCTTATTTTTTGCATTTTTCGGCCAAACAACTAGAATTCCGCGCGATTCCCATATTTTCGTGTGCTATAGACCACGCCTTCCGAGTGGGCCGTGCCTGCCGCACTCAGATCACCTAAAATTTTTTTGGGCCACCAAATAAGACCTAAGGAACCATAGTCGCCTTCCCGCCATGATTGTTTCACATTTTTTGCATTTTTCGGCCAAACAACTAGAATTCCGCCTGATTCCCATATTTTCGTGTGCTATACCCACGCCTTACAAGTGGTCCCGGGTCTCCGGAACCCTATCGCCTAAAATTTTTCCGGATTATCAAATAAGACCTAAGGAACCATAGTCACCGCCCAGCCATAATCGTTCCTTATTTTTTGCGTTTTTCGGCCAAACAACTAGAATTTTGCCAGATTCCCATATTTTCGTGTGCTATACCCACGCCTTACAAGTGGTCCCGGGTCTCCGGACCCCTATCGCCTAAAATTTTTCCGGACTATCAAATAAGACCTAAGGAACCATAGTCACCGCCCAGCCATGATCGTTCCTTATTTTTTGCGTTTTTCGGCCAAACAACTAGAATTCCGCGCGATTCCCATATTTTTGTGTGTTATAGCCCACGGCTTCCGAGTGGTCCCGGGACCTCCTGACCCCTATCGCCTAAAATTTTTCCGGACTATCAAATATGACCTAAGGAACCATAGTATCCGCCCCGCCATGATCATTCCTCCTTTTTTGCGTTTTTCAGCCAAACAACTAGAATTTCGCGCGATTCCCATATTTTTGTGTGTTATAGCCCACGCCTTCCGAGTGGTCCCGGGACCTCCGGACCCCTATCTCCTAATATTTTTCCGGACTATCAAATAAGACCAAAGAAACCATAGTCACCACCCTGCCAAGATCTTTCCACATTATTTGCATGTTACAGAAAAAGACCTAGAATTCCGCGCGATTCCCAATTTTTTGTGTGTTATAGCACACGCCTTCCGAGTGGTCCCGGGACCTCAGGACCCCTATCGCCTAAAATTTTTCCGGACTATCAAATATGACCTAAGGAACCATAGTCACCGCCCAGCCATGATCATTCCTCATTTGTTGCGTTTTTCGGCCAAAAAACTAGAATTCCGCCCGATTACAATATTTTTGTGTGCTATTGCCCACCCTTCCCAGTGGTTCCGGGACCCCCGAACTCCGATCGCCTAAAATTTTTCCGGGCCATCAAATACGACCTAAGGAACCATAGTAACCGCCCTGCCATCATCATTTCTCATTTTTTGCATTTTTCGGCCAAAAAACTAGAATTACGCCCGATTCCCATATTTTCGTGTGCTATACCCATGCCTTCCAAGTGGTCCGGGGAGCCCCGGACCCCGATCGCCTAAAATATTTCCGGACTATCAAATACGACCTAAGGTACCATAGTCACCGCCCCACCATGATTGTTCCAAATGCTTTGCATTTTTTGGCCAAAAAACTAGAACTCCGCGCGATTTGCATATTTTCGTCTGCTATAGCTTACGCCTTCCGAGTGGTCCCGGGAGCCGTGGACCCTGATCGCCTAAAATTTTTCGAGCGATCAAATAAGACCCAAGGAACCATAGTCACCGCCCCGCCATGATCGTTCCAAATGCTATTGCGTTTTTCGGCCAAAAAACTAGAATTTCGCTCGATTACCATATTTTTGTGTGCTATTGTCCACGCCTTCCGAGTGGGCCGTGCCACCCGGAGCCGGATCGCCTAAAAAATTTTCGGACTATCAAAAACGACCTAAGGAACCATAGTCACCGCCCCGCCATGATCGTTCCTAGTCTTTTGCATTTTCAGCCAAAAAACTAGAATTCCGCGCGATTTCCATATTTTCGTGTGCTTTAGCCCACGCCTTCCAAGGGGTCCCGGGAACCACGAACCCCGATCGCCTAAAAATTTTCCGGGCCTTCAAATACGACCTAAGGTACCATAGTATCCGCCCCGCCATGATTGTTCCTTATTTTTTGCATTTTTCGGCCAAACAACTAGAATTCCGCGCGATTCCCATATTTTCGTGTGCTATAGCCCACGCCTTCCGAGTGGGTCGTGCCCCCCGCACTCGGATCACCTAAAAAGTTTTTGGGCCATCAAATAAGACCTAAGGAACCATGGTTACCTTCCCGACATGATCGTTTCTCATTTTTTGCATTTTTCGGCCAAACAACTAGAATTCCCCCCGATTCCCATATTTTCGTGAGCTATACCCACGCCTTACAAGTGGTCCCGGGTCTCCGGACCCCTATCGCCTAAAATTTTTCCGGTCTATCAAATAAGACCTAAGGAACCATAGTCACGGCCCAGCCATGATTGTTCCTTAGGTTTTGCGTTTTTCGGCCAAACAACTAGAATTCCGCGCGATTCCCATATTTTTGTGTGTTATAGCCCACGCCTTCCGAGTGGTCCCGGGACCTCAGGACCCCTATCGCCTAAAATTTTTCCGGACTATCAAATATGACCTAAGGAACCATAGTCACCGCCCAGCCATGATCATTCCTCATTTGTTACTTTTTTCGGCCAAAAAACTAGAATTCCGCCCGATTACAATATTTTTGTCTATTGCCCACCCTTCCCAGTGGTTTCGGGACCCCCGGATCCGATCGTCTAAAAGTTTTCCGAACTACCAAATACGACCTAAGGTACCATAGTCACCGCCCCACCATGATCGTTCCAAATGCTTTGCATTTTTTGGCCAAAAAACTAGAACTCCGCGGGATTTGCATATTTTCGTGTGCTATAGCTTATGCCTTCCGAGTGGTCCCGGGAGCCGTGGACCCCGATCGCCTACAATTTTCCGGGCCATCAAATAAGACCTAAGGAACCATAGTCACCGCCCCGCCATGATCGTTCCTCATTTATTGCGTTTTTCGGCCAAAAAACTAGAATTTCGCTCGATTACCATATTTTTGTATGCTATTGCCAACGCCTTCCGAGTGGGCCGGGCCGCCGGACTCGGATCGCCTAAAAACTTTTCGGGCCATCAATTAGGACCTAAGGAACCATAGTCACCGCCTTGCCATGATCGTTCCTCATTTTTTGCATTTTTTGGCCAAAAAATAGAATTCCGCCCGATTCCCATATTTTTGTGTGCTATCGCCCACACCTTCCGAGTGGGTCGGGACCCCCAGAGCCGGATCGCCTAAAATTTTTTCGGACTATCAAATATGACCTAAGGAACCATAGTCACCGCCCCGCCATGATCGTTCCTAGTCTTTTGCATTTTTCAGCCAAAAAACTAGAATTCCGCGCGATTTCCATATTTTCGTGTACTTTAGCCCACGCCTTCCAAGGGGTCCCGGGAACCCCGAACCCCGATCGCCTAAAAATTTTCCGGGCCATCAAATACGACCTAAGGAACCATAGTATCCTCCCCGCCATGATCGTTCCTTATTTTTTGCGTTTTCGGCCAAACAACTAGAATTCCGCGCGATTCCCATATTTTCGTGTGCTATAGCCCACGCCTTCCGAGTGGACCGTGCCCCCCGCACGCGGATCACCTAAAAAGTTTTTGGGCCATCAAATAAGACCTAAGAAACCATAGTCACCTTCCCGCCATGATTGATTCTCATTTTTTCCATATTTCGGCAAAACAACTAGAATTCCGCCCGATTTCCATATTTTCGTGTGCTATACCCACGCCTTACAAGTGGTCCCGGGTCTCCGGACCCCTATCGCCTAAAATATTTCCATACTATCAAATAAGACCTAAGGAACAATAGTCACCGCATAGCCATGATCATTCCTTATTTTTTACGTTTTTCGGCCAAACAACTAGAATTCCGCGCGATTCCCACATTTTCGTGTGTTATAGCCCACGCCTTCCGAGTGGTCTCGGGACCTCCTGACCCCTATCGCCTAAAATTTTTCCGGACTATCAAATATGACCTAAGGAACCATAGTATCCGCCCCGCCATGATCATTCCTCATTTGTTGCGTTTTTCGGCCAAAAAACTAGAATTCCACCCGATTACAATATTTTTGTGTGCTATTGCCCACCCTTCCCAGTGGTTCCGGGACCCCCGGACCCCGATCGCCTAAAATTTTTCCGGGCCATCAAATACGACTTAAGGAACCATAGTAACCACCCTGCCAAGATCTTTCCACATTTTTTGCATGTTACTGAAAAATACCTAGAATTTCGCCCGATTCCCAAATTTTCGTGTGCTATACCCACGCATTCCGAGTGGTCCCAAGAGCCGCGGACCCCGATCGCCTAAAATTTTTCCGAGCAATCAAATACGACCTAAGGAACCATAGTATCCGCCCCGCCATGATCGTTCCTTATTTTTTGCGTTTTTCTGCCAAACAACTAGAATTTCGCGCGATTCCCATATTTTTGTGTGTTATAGCCCACACCTTCCCAGTGGTCCCGGGACCTCAAGACCCCTATCGCCTAAAATTTTTCCGGACTATCAAATATGACCTAAGGAACCATAGTCACCGCCCAGCCATGATCATTCCTCATTTGTTGCGTTTTTTCGTCCAAAAAACTAGAATTTCGCTCGATTACCATATTTTTGTGTGCTATTGCCCACGCCTTCCGAGTGGTCCCGGGACCTCAGGACCCCTATCGCCAAAAATATTTTCGGACTATCAAATACGACCTAAGGAACCATAGTCACCTCCCAGCCATGATCATTCCTCATTTGTTGCATTTTTCGGCTAAAAAACTAGAATTCCGCCCAATTATAATATTTTTGTGTGCTATTGCCCACCCTTCCCAGTGGTTCCGGGACCCCCGGACCCCGATTGCCTAAAATTTTTCCGGGCCGTCAAATACAACCTAAGGAACCATAGTAACCGTCCCGCCATCATCGTTTCTCATTTTTTGTATTTTTCGGCCAAAAAACTAGAATTACGCCCGATTTCCATATTTTCGTGTGCTATACCCACGCCTTCCAAGTGGTCCGGGGAGCCGCGGACCCCGATTGCCTAAAATTTTTCCGGACTATCAAATATGACCTAAGGTACCATAGTCACCGCCCCACCATGATCGTTCCAAATGCTTTGCATTTTGTGGCCAAAAAACTAGAACTCCGCGCGATTTGCATATTTTCGTGTGCTTTAGCTTACGCCTTCCGAGTGGTCTCGGGAGCCGTGGACCCCGATCGCCTAAAATTTTCCGTGCCGTTAAATACGACCTAATGAACCATAGTCACCGCCCTTCCATGATCGTTCCTCATTTATTGCATTTTTCGGCCAAAAAACTAGAATTCCGCTCGATAACCATATTTTTGTTTGGTATTGCCCACGCCTTCCGAGTGGGCCAGGCCGGCCGACTCGGATCGCCTACAAAATTTTCGGGCCATCAATTAGGACCTAAGGAACCATAGTCACCACCTCGCCAATATCGTTCCTCATTTTTTGCATTTTTTCGCCAAAAAACTAGAATTCCGCCCGATTCCCATATTTTTGTGTGCGCCCACGCCTTCCGAGTGGGTCGGGCCCCCCGGAGCCGGATCGCCTAAAAAATTTTCGGACTATCAAAAACGACCTAAGGAACCATAGTCACCGCCCCGCCATGATCGTTCCTAGTCTTTTGCATTTTCAGCCAAAAAACTAGAATTCCGCGCGATTTCCATATTTTCGTGTGCTTTAGCCCACGCCTTCCAAGGGGTCCCGGGAACCACGAACCCCGATCGCCTAAAAATTTTCCGGGCCTTCAAATACGACCTAAGGTACCATAGTATCCGCCCCGCCATGATTGTTCCTTATTTTTTGCATTTTTCGGCCAAACAACTAGAATTCCGCGCGATTCCCATATTTTCGTGTGCTATAGCCCACGCCTTCCGAGTGGGTCGTGCCCCCCGCACTCGGATCACCTAAAAAGTTTTTGGGCCATCAAATAAGACCTAAGGAACCATGGTTACCTTCCCGACATGATCGTTTCTCATTTTTTGCATTTTTCGGCCAAACAACTAGAATTCCCCCCGATTCCCATATTTTCGTGAGCTATACCCACGCCTTACAAGTGGTCCCGGGTCTCCGGACCCCTATCGCCTAAAATTTTTCCGGTCTATCAAATAAGACCTAAGGAACCATAGTCACGGCCCAGCCATGATTGTTCCTTAGGTTTTGCGTTTTTCGGCCAAACAACTAGAATTCCGCGCGATTCCCATATTTTTGTGTGTTATAGCCCACGCCTTCCGAGTGGTCCCGGGACCTCAGGACCCCTATCGCCTAAAATTTTTCCGGACTATCAAATATGACCTAAGGAACCATAGTCACCGCCCAGCCATGATCATTCCTCATTTGTTACTTTTTTCGGCCAAAAAACTAGAATTCCGCCCGATTACAATATTTTTGTCTATTGCCCACCCTTCCCAGTGGTTTCGGGACCCCCGGATCCGATCGTCTAAAAGTTTTCCGAACTACCAAATACGACCTAAGGTACCATAGTCACCGCCCCACCATGATCGTTCCAAATGCTTTGCATTTTTTGGCCAAAAAACTAGAACTCCGCGCGATTTGCATATTTTCGTGTGCTTTAGCTTACGCCTTCCGAGTGGTCTCGGGAGCCGTGGACCCCGATCGCCTAAAATTTTCCGTGCCGTTAAATACGACCTAATGAACCATAGTCACCGCCCTTCCATGATCGTTCCTCATTTATTGCATTTTTCGGCCAAAAAACTAGAATTCCGCTCGATAACCATATTTTTGTTTGGTATTGCCCACGCCTTCCGAGTGGGCCAGGCCGGCCGACTCGGATCGCCTACAAAATTTTCGGGCCATCAATTAGGACCTAAGGAACCATAGTCACCACCTCGCCAATATCGTTCCTCATTTTTTGCATTTTTTCGCCAAAAAACTAGAATTCCGCCCGATTCCCATATTTTTGTGTGCGCCCACGCCTTCCGAGTGGGTCGGGCCCCCCGGAGCCGGATCGCCTAAAAAATTTTCGGACTATCAAAAATGACCTAAGGAACCATAGTCACCGCCCCGCCATGATCGTTCCTAGTCTTTTGCATTTTCAGCCAAAAAACTAGAATTCCGCGCGATTTCCATATTTTCGTGTGCTTTAGCCCACGCCTTCCAAGGGGTCCCGGGAACCACGAACCCCGATCGCCTAAAAATTTTCCGGGCCTTCAAATACGACCTAAGGTACCATAGTATCCGCCCCGCCATGATTGTTCCTTATTTTTTGCATTTTTCGGCCAAACAACTAGAATTCCGCGCGATTCCCATATTTTCGTGTGCTATAGCCCACGCCTTCCGAGTGGGTCGTGCCCCCCGCACTCGGATCACCTAAAAAGTTTTTGGGCCATCAAATAAGACCTAAGGAACCATGGTTACCTTCCCGACATGATCGTTTCTCATTTTTTGCATTTTTCGGCCAAACAACTAGAATTCCCCCCGATTCCCATATTTTCGTGAGCTATACCCACGCCTTACAAGTGGTCCCGGGTCTCCGGACCCCTATCGCCTAAAATTTTTCCGGTCTATCAAATAAGACCTAAGGAACCATAGTCACGGCCCAGCCATGATTGTTCCTTAGGTTTTGCGTTTTTCGGCCAAACAACTAGAATTCCGCGCGATTCCCATATTTTTGTGTGTTATAGCCCACGCCTTCCGAGTGGTCCCGGGACCTCAGGACCCCTATCGCCTAAAATTTTTCCGGACTATCAAATATGACCTAAGGAACCATAGTCACCGCCCAGCCATGATCATTCCTCATTTGTTACTTTTTTCGGCCAAAAAACTAGAATTCCGCCCGATTACAATATTTTTGTCTATTGCCCACCCTTCCCAGTGGTTTCGGGACCCCCGGATCCGATCGTCTAAAAGTTTTCCGAACTACCAAATACGACCTAAGGTACCATAGTCACCGCCCCACCATGATCGTTCCAAATGCTTTGCATTTTTTGGCCAAAAAACTAGAACTCCGCGGGATTTGCATATTTTCGTGTGCTATAGCTTATGCCTTCCGAGTGGTCCCGGGAGCCGTGGACCCCGATCGCCTACAATTTTCCGGGCCATCAAATAAGACCTAAGGAACCATAGTCACCGCCCCGCCATGATCGTTCCTCATTTATTGCGTTTTTCGGCCAAAAAACTAGAATTTCGCTCGATTACCATATTTTTGTATGCTATTGCCAACGCCTTCCGAGTGGGCCGGGCCGCCGGACTCGGATCGCCTAAAAACTTTTCGGGCCATCAATTAGGACCTAAGGAACCATAGTCACCGCCTTGCCATGATCGTTCCTCATTTTTTGCATTTTTTGGCCAAAAAATAGAATTCCGCCCGATTCCCATATTTTTGTGTGCTATCGCCCACACCTTCCGAGTGGGTCGGGACCCCCAGAGCCGGATCGCCTAAAATTTTTTCGGACTATCAAATATGACCTAAGGAACCATAGTCACCGCCCCGCCATGATCGTTCCTAGTCTTTTGCATTTTTCAGCCAAAAAACTAGAATTCCGCGCGATTTCCATATTTTCGTGTACTTTAGCCCACGCCTTCCAAGGGGTCCCGGGAACCCCGAACCCCGATCGCCTAAAAATTTTCCGGGCCATCAAATACGACCTAAGGAACCATAGTATCCTCCCCGCCATGATCGTTCCTTATTTTTTGCGTTTTCGGCCAAACAACTAGAATTCCGCGCGATTCCCATATTTTCGTGTGCTATAGCCCACGCCTTCCGAGTGGACCGTGCCCCCCGCACGCGGATCACCTAAAAAGTTTTTGGGCCATCAAATAAGACCTAAGAAACCATAGTCACCTTCCCGCCATGATTGTTTCTCATTTTTTCCATATTTCGGCAAAACAACTAGAATTCCGCCCGATTTCCATATTTTCGTGTGCTATACCCACGCCTTACAAGTGGTCCCGGGTCTCCGGACCCCTATCGCCTAAAATATTTCCATACTATCAAATAAGACCTAAGGAACAATAGTCACCGCATAGCCATGATCATTCCTTATTTTTTACGTTTTTCGGCCAAACAACTAGAATTCCGCGCGATTCCCACATTTTCGTGTGTTATAGCCCACGCCTTCCGAGTGGTCTCGGGACCTCCTGACCCCTATCGCCTAAAATTTTTCCGGACTATCAAATATGACCTAAGGAACCATAGTATCCGCCCCGCCATGATCATTCCTCATTTGTTGCGTTTTTCGGCCAAAAAACTAGAATTCCACCCGATTACAATATTTTTGTGTGCTATTGCCCACCCTTCCCAGTGGTTCCGGGACCCCCGGACCCCGATCGCCTAAAATTTTTCCGGGCCATCAAATACGACTTAAGGAACCATAGTAACCACCCTGCCAAGATCTTTCCACATTTTTTGCATGTTACTGAAAAATACCTAGAATTTCGCCCGATTCCCATATTTTCGTGTGCTATACCCACGCATTCCGAGTGGTCCCAAGAGCCGCGGACCCCGATCGCCTAAAATTTTTCCGAGCAATCAAATACGACCTAAGGAACCATAGTATCCGCCCCGCCATGATCGTTCCTTATTTTTTGCGTTTTTCTGCCAAACAACTAGAATTTCGCGCGATTCCCATATTTTTGTGTGTTATAGCCCACACCTTCCCAGTGGTCCCGGGACCTCAAGACCCCTATCGCCTAAAATTTTTCCGGACTATCAAATATGACCTAAGGAACCATAGTCACCGCCCAGCCATGATCATTCCTCATTTGTTGCGTTTTTTCGTCCAAAAAACTAGAATTTCGCTCGATTACCATATTTTTGTGTGCTATTGCCCACGCCTTCCGAGTGGTCCCGGGACCTCAGGACCCCTATCGCCAAAAATATTTTCGGACTATCAAATACGACCTAAGGAACCATAGTCACCTCCCAGCCATGATCATTCCTCATTTGTTGCATTTTTCGGCTAAAAAACTAGAATTCCGCCCAATTATAATATTTTTGTGTGCTATTGCCCACCCTTCCCAGTGGTTCCGGGACCCCCGGACCCCGATTGCCTAAAATTTTTCCGGGCCGTCAAATACAACCTAAGGAACCATAGTAACCGTCCCGCCATCATCGTTTCTCATTTTTGTATTTTTCGGCCAAAAAACTAGAATTACGCCCGATTTCCATATTTTCGTGTGCTATACCCACGCCTTCCAAGTGGTCCGGGGAGCCGCGGACCCCGATTGCCTAAAATTTTTCCGGACTATCAAATATGACCTAAGGTACCATAGTCACCGCCCCACCATGATCGTTCCAAATGCTTTGCATTTTGTGGCCAAAAAACTAGAACTCCGCGCGATTTGCATATTTTCGTGTGCTTTAGCTTACGCCTTCCGAGTGGTCTCGGGAGCCGTGGACCCCGATCGCCTAAAATTTTCCGTGCCGTTAAATACGACCTAATGAACCATAGTCACCGCCCTTCCATGATCGTTCCTCATTTATTGCATTTTTCGGCCAAAAAACTAGAATTCCGCTCGATAACCATATTTTTGTTTGGTATTGCCCACGCCTTCCGAGTGGGCCAGGCCGGCCGACTCGGATCGCCTACAAAATTTTCGGGCCATCAATTAGGACCTAAGGAACCATAGTCACCACCTCGCCAATATCGTTCCTCATTTTTTGCATTTTTTCGCCAAAAAACTAGAATTCCGCCCGATTCCCATATTTTTGTGTGCGCCCACGCCTTCCGAGTGGGTCGGGCCCCCCGGAGCCGGATCGCCTAAAATTTTTTCGGGCTATCAAATACGTCATAAGGAACCATAGTCACCGCCCCACCACGATCGTTCCTAGTCTTTTGCGTTTTTCGGCCATAAAACTAGAATTCCGCGTGATTTCCATATTTTCGTGTGCTTTTGCCCACTCCTTCCAAGGGGTCCCGGGAACACCGAACCCCGATCGCCTAAAAATTTTCCGGGCCATCAAATACGACCTAAGGAACCATAGTATCCGCCCCGCCATGATCGTTCCTCTTTTGTTTGCATTTTTCGGCCAAACACCTAGAATTCCGCGCGATTCCCATATTTTTGTGTGTTATAGCCCACGCCTTCCGAGTGGTCCTGGGACCTCCGGACCCCTATCTCCTAATATTTTTCCAGACTATCAAATAAGACCAAAGGAACCATAGTCACCACCCTGCCAAGATCTTTCCACATTTTTTGCATGTTACTGAAAAAGACCTAGAATTTCGCCCGATTCCCATATTTTCGTGTGCTATACCCACGCATTCCGAGTGGTCCCAAGAGCTGCGGACCCCGATCACGTAAAATTTTTCTGAGCAATCAAATACCACCTAAGGAACCATAGTATCCGCCCCACCATGATCGTTTCTTATTTTTTGCGTTTTTCGGCCAAACAACTAGAATTCCACGCGATTCCCATATTTTTGTGTGTTATAGCCCACACCTTCCGAGTGGTCCTGGGACCTCAGGACCCCTATCACCTAAAATTTTTCCGGACTATCAAATACGACCTAAGGAACCATAGTCACTGCCCAGCCATGATCATTCCACATTTGTTGCGTTTTTCTGCCAAAAAAGTAGAATTCCGCCCGATTACAATATTTTTGTGTGCTATTGCCCACCCTTCCCAGTGGTTCCGGGACCCCCGGACCCCGATCGCCTAAAAATTTTCTGGGCCGTCAAATACGACCTAAGGAACCATAGTAATAGCCCCGCCATCATCGTTTCTCATTTTCTGCATTTTTTGGCCAAAAAACTAGAATTATGCCCGATTCCCATATTTTTGAGTGCTATACCCACGCCTTCCAAGTGGTCCGGGGAGACGCGGACCCCGATCGCCTAAAATTTTTCCAGACTATCAAATACGACCTAAGGAACAATAGTCACCGCCCCGCCATGATCGTTCCTAGTCTTTTGCATTTTTCAGCAAAAAAACTAGAATTCCGCGCGATTTCCATATTTTCGTGTGCTTTAGCACACGCCTTCCAAGGGGTCCCGGGAACCCCGAACCCCGATCTCCTAAAATTTTTCCGGGCCATCAAATACGACCTAAGGAACCATAGTAACCACCCCTCCATGATCGTTCCTCATGTTTTGCATTTTTCGGCCAAACAACTAGAATTCCGCGCGATTCCCATATTTTTGTGTGTTATAGCCCACGCCTTCCGAGTGGTCCCGGGACCTCCTGACCCCTATCGCCTAAAATTTTTCCGGACAATCAAATACGACCTTAGGAACCATAGTATCCGCCGTGCCATGATCGTTCCTCATTTTTTGCATTTTTCGGTCAAACAACTAGAATTCCCCGCGATTCCCATATTTTTGTGTGTTATAGCCCACGCCTTCCGAGTTGTCCCGGGACCTCCTGACCCCTATCGCCTAAAATTTTTCCGGACTATGAAATACGACATAAGGAACCATAGTATCCGCCCCGCCATGATCATTCCTCTTTTTTTGCGTTTTTCGGCCAAACAACTAGAATTCCGCTTGATTCCCATATTTTTGTGTGTTGTAGCCCACACCTTCCGAGTGGTCCCGGGACATCAGGACCCCTATCGCCTAAAATTTTTCCGGACTATCAAATACGACCTAAGGACCCATAGTCACTGCCCAGCCATGATCATTCCTCATTTGTTGCGTTTTTCGGCCAAAAATTAGAATTCCGCCCGATTACAATATTTTTGTGTGCTATTGCCCACCCTTCCCAGTGGTTATAGGACCCCCGGACCCCGATCGCCTGAAAATTTTCCGGGCCGTCATATACGACCTAAGGAACCATAGTAACCGCCCCGACATCATCGTTTCTCATTTTTTGCTTTTTTCGGGCAAAAAACTAGAATTATGCCCGATTCCCATATTTTCGAGTGCTATACCCACGCCTTCCAAGTGGTCCGGGGAGACGCGGACCCGATCGCCTAAAATTTTTCCAGACTATCAAATACAACCTAAGGTACCATAGTCACCGCCCCACCATGATCGTTCCAAAAGCTTTGCATTTTTTGGCCAAAAAACTAGAACTCCGCGCGATTTGCATATTTTCGTGTGCTATAACTTACGCCTTCCGAGTGGTCCCAGGAGCCGTGGACCCCGATCGCCTTAAATTTTCCGGGCCATTAAATACGAACTAAGGAACCATAGTCACCGCCCTGCCATGATCGTTCCTCATTTATTGCGTTTTTCGGCCAAAAAACTAGAATTTCGCTCGATTACCATATTTTTGTGTGCTATTGCCCACGCCTTCCGAGTGGGCCGGGCCGCCGGACCCCGATCGCCTAAAATATTTCCAGACTATCAAATACGACCTAAGGCACCATAGTATCCGCCCCGCCATGATCGTTCCTCATTTTTTGCGTTTTTCGGCCAAACAATTGGAATTCCGCGCGATTCCCATATTTTAGTGTGTTATAGCCCACGCCTTCCGAGTGGTCCCGGGACCTCTGGATCCCTATCGCCTAATATTTTTCCGGACTATCAAAAATAAGACCTAAGGAACCATAGTCACCGCCCCGCCATGATCGTTCCTCATTTATTGCATTTTTCGGCCAAAAAACTAGAATTCCGCTCGATTACCATATTTTTGTGTGCTATTGCCCACGCCTTCCGAGTGGTCCTAAGAGCCGCGGACCCCGATCGCCTAAAATTTTTCCGGGCATTCAAATACGACCTAAGGAACCATAGTATCCGCCCCGCCATGATCGTTCCTTATTTTTTGCGTTTTTCGGCCATACAACTAGAATTACGCGCGATTCCCATGTTTTTGTGTGTTATAGCCCACACCTTCCGAGTGGTCCCGGGACCTCCGGACCCCTATCGCCTAAAATTTTTCCGGACTATGAAATACGACCTAAGGAACCATAGTATCCGCCCCGCCATGATCGTTCCTCATTTTTTGCGTTTTTCGGTCAAACAACTAGAATTCCCCGCGATTCCCATATTTTTGTGTGTTATAGCCCACGCCTTCCGAGTGGTCCCGGGACCTCCTGACCCTATCGCCTAAAATTTTTCCGGACTATCAAATACGACCTAAGGAACCACAGTATCCGCCCCGCCATGATCGTTCCTCTTTTTTTGTGTTTTTCGGCCAAACAACTAGAATTCCGCGCGATTCCCATATTTTTGTGTGTTATAGCCCACGCCTTCCGATTGGTTCTGGGACCTCCGGACCCCTATCGCCTAATATTTTTCCGGACTATCAAATAATACCAAAGGAACCATAGTCACCACCCTGCCAAGATCTTTCCACATTTTTTGCATGTTATTGAAAAAGACCTAGAATTTTGCCCGATTCCCATATTTTCGTGTGCTATACCCACGCATTCTGAGTGGTCCCAAGAGCCATGGACCCCGATCGCCTAAAAATTTTCCAAGCAATCAATTATGACCTAAGGAACCATAGTATCCACCTCGCCATGATCGTTTCTTAATTTTTGCATTTTTCGGCCAAACAACTAGAATTCCGCGCGATTCCCATATTTTTGTGTGTTATAGCCCACACCTTCCGAGTGGTCCCGGGACCTCAGGACCCCTATTGCCTAAAATTTTTCCGGACTATCAAATACGACCTAAGGAACCATAGTCACCGCCCAGCCATGATCATTCCTCATTTGTTGCGTTTTTCGGCTAAAGAACTAGAATTCCGCCCGATTACAATATTTTTGTGTGCTATTGCCCACCCTTCCCAGTGGTTCTGGGACCCCCAGACCCCGATCGCCTAAAATTTTTCCGGGCCGTCAAATACGACCTAAGGAACCATAGTAAACGCCCGCCATCATCATTTCTCATTTTTTGCATTTTTCAGCCAAAAAACTAGAATTACGCCCGTTTCCCATATTTTCGTATCACGCCTTCCGAGTGGTCCCGGGAGCCATGGACCCCGATCGCCTAAAATTTTTCGGGCCATCAAATACGACCTAAGGAACCATAGTCACCGCCCCGCCATGATCGTTCCTCATTTATTGCATTTTTCGGCCAAACAACTAGAATTCCGCGCGATTCCCATATTTTCGTGTGCTATAGCCCACGCCTTCCGAGTGGGCCGTGCCCCCCGCACTCGGATCACCTAAAAAGTTTTTGGGCCATCAAATAAGACCTAAGGAACCATAGTCACCTTCCCTCCATGATCGTTTCTCATTTTTTGCATTTTTCGGCCAAACAACTAAAATTCTGCCCGATTCCCATATTTTTGTGTGCTATACCCACGCCTTACAAGTGGTCCCGGGTCTCCGGACCCCTATCGCCTAAAATTTTTTCGGACTATCAAATACGACCTAAGGAACCATAGTCACCGCCCCACCGTGATCGTTCCTAGTCTTTTGCGTTTTTCAGCCAAAAAACTAGAATTCCGCGCGATTTCCATATTTTCGTGTGCTTTAGCCCACGCCTTCCAAGGGGTCCCGGGAAATCCGAACCCCGATCGCCTAAAAATTTTCCGGGCCATCAAATACGACCTAAGGAACCATAGTAACAACCCCGCCATGATCGTTCCTCATTTATTGCATTTTTCGGCCAAAAATCTAGAATTCCGCTCGATTACCATATTTATGTATGCTATTGCCCACGCCTTCCGAGTGGGCCGGGCCGCCGGACTCGGATCGCCTAAAAAATTTTCGGGCCATCAATTAGGACCTAAGGAACCATAGTCACCGCCTCGCCATGATCATTCCTCATTTTTTGCATTTTTTGGCCAAAAAACTAGAATTCCGCCCGATTCCCATATTTTTGTGTGCTATCGCCCACGCCTTCCGAGTGGGTCAGACACCCGCAGCCGGATCGCCTAAAAATTTTCCGGACTATCAAATACGACCTAAAGAACCATAGTCACCGCCTCGCCATGATCGTTCCTAGTCTTTTGCGTTTTTCAGCAAAAAAACTAGAATTCCGCGCGATTTCCCTATTTTCGTGTTCTTTAGTCCACGCCTTCAAAGGGGTCCTGGGAACCCCGAACCCCGATCGTCTAAAAATTTTCTGGCCCATCAAATACGACCTAAGGAACCATAGTAACCACCCCGCCATGATCGTTCCTCATGTTTTGCATTTTTCGGCCAAACAACTAGAATTTCGCCCGATTCCCATATTTTCGTGTGATATACCCACGCATTTCGAGTGGTCCCAAGAGCCGCGGACCCCGATCGCCTAAAATATTTCTGGACTATCAAATAAGACCTAAGGAACCATAGTCACCGCCCAGCCATGATCGTTCCTAGTTTTTTCCGTTTTCTGGCCAAAAGACTAGAATTCCGCGCGATTCTCATATTTTCGTGTCCTATGGCCCACGTCTTCCAAGTGAACCCGGGAACTCCGGACCCCTATCGCCTAAAATTTTTCCGGACTATCAAATATGACCTAAGGAACCATAGTCACCGCCCAGCCATGATCATTCCTCATTTGTTGCATTTTTCGGCCAAAACACTAGAATTCCGCCCGATTACAATATTTTTGTGTGCTATTGCCCACCCTTCCAAGTGGTTCCGGGACCCCCGGACCCCGATCGCCTAAAATTTTTCCGGCACGTCAAATACAACCTAAGGAACCATAGTAACCGCCCAGCGATCATCATTTCTCATTTTTTGCATTTTTCGGCCAAAAATCTAGAATTACGCCCGATTCCCATATTTTCGTGTGCTATACCCATGCCTTCCAAGTGGTCCGGGGAGCCGCGGACCCTGATCGCCTAAAATTTTTCCAGACTATCAAATACAACCTAAGGTACCATAGTCACCGCCCCACCATGATCGTTCCAAAAGCTTTGCATTTTTTGGCCAAAAAACTAGAACTCCGCGCGATTTGCATATTTTCGTGTGCTATAACTTACGCCTTCCGAGTGGTCCCAGGAGCCGTGGACCCCGATCGCCTTAAATTTTCCGGGCCATTAAATACGAACTAAGGAACCATAGTCACCGCCCTGCCATGATCGTTCCTCATTTATTGCGTTTTTCGGCCAAAAAACTAGAATTCCGCTCGATTACCATATTTTTGTGTGCTATTGCCCACGCCTTCCGAGTGGTCCTAAGAGCCGCGGACCCCGATCGCCTAAAATTTTTCCGGGCATTCAAATACGACCTAAGGAACCATAGTATCCGCCCCGCCATGATCGTTCCTTATTTTTTGCGTTTTTCGGCCATACAACTAGAATTACGCGCGATTCCCATGTTTTTGTGTGTTATAGCCCACACCTTCCGAGTGGTCCCGGGACCTCTGGATCCCTATCGCCTAATATTTTTCCGGACTATCAAAAATAAGACCTAAGGAACCATAGTCACCGCCCCGCCATGATCGTTCCTCATTTATTGCATTTTTCGGCCAAAAAACTAGAATTCCGCTCGATTACCATATTTTTGTGTGCTATTGCCCACGCCTTCCGAGTGGTCCTAAGAGCCTAAGGAACCATAGTCACCGCCCCGCCATGATCGTTCCTCATTTATTGCAGTTTTCGGCCAAAAAACTAGAATTCCGCTCGATTACCATTTTTTTGTGTGCTATTGCCCACGCCTTCCGAGTGGGCCGGGCCGCCGGACACGGATCGCCTAATAAATTTTTCGGGCCATCAATTAGGACCTAAGGAACCATAGTCACCGCCTCGCCATGATCGTTCCTCATTTTTTGCATTTTTTGGCAAAAAAACTAGAATTCCGCCCGATTCCCATATTTTTGTGTGCTATCGCCCACGCCTTCCGAGTGGGTCGGGCCCCCCGGAGCCGGATCGCCTAAAAATTTTCCGGACTATCAAATACGACCGAAGGAACCATAGTCACCGCCCCGCTATGATCGTTCCTAGTCTTTTGCATTTATCATCCAAAAAACTAGAATTCCGCGCGATTTCCATATTTTCGTGTGCTTTAGCCCACGCCTTCCAAGGGGTCCCAGGAACCCCGAACCCCGATCGCCTAAAAATTTTCCGGGCCATAAAATACGACCTAAGGAACCATAGTATCCGCCCCAACATGATCGTTCATTATTTTTTGCGTTTTTCGGCCAAACAACTAGAATTCCGCGCGATTCCAATATTTTCGTGTGCTATAGCCCACGCCTTCCGAGTGGGCCGTGCCCCCCGCACTCGTATCACCTAAAAGGTTTTTGGGCCATCAAATAAGACCTAAGGAACCATAGTCACCTTCCCTCCATGATCGTTTCTCATTTTTTGCATTTTTCGGCCAAACAACTAAAATTCCGCCCGATTCCCATATTTTCGTGTGCTATACCCACGCCTTAGAAGTGGTCCCGGGTCTCCGGACCCCTATCACCTAAAACTTTTCCGGACTATCAAATACGACCTAAGGAACCATAGTCACCGCCCCACCATGATCGTTCCTAGTTTTTTCCGATTTTCGGCCAAAAAACTAGAATTCCGCGCGATTTCCATATTTTTGTGTGCTTTAGCCCACGCCTTCCAAGGGGTCCCGGGAAACCCGAACCCCGATCGCCTAAAAATTTTCCGGGCCATCAAATACGACCTAAGGAACCATAGTAACCACCCCGCCATGATCGTTCCTCATTTATTGCGTTTTTCGGCCAAAAAACTAGAATTCCGCTCGATTACCATATTTATGTATGCTATTGCCCACGCCTTCCGAGTGGGCCGGGCCGCCGGACTCGGATCGCCTAAAAAATTTTCGGGCCATCAATTAGGACCTAAGGAACCATAGTCACCGCCTCGCCATGATCATTCCTCATTTTTTGCATTTTTTGGCCAAAAAACTAGAATTCCGTTCGATTCCCATATTTTTGTGTGCTATCGCCCACGCCTTCCGAGTGGGTCAGACCCCCGGAGCCGGATCGCCTAAAAATTTTCTGGACTATCAAATACGACCTAAGGAACCATAGTCACCGCCCCGCCATGATCGTTCCTAGTCTTTTGCATTTTTCAGCAAAAAAACTAGAATTCCGCGCGATTTCCATATTTTCGTGTTCTTTAGCCCACGCCTTCAAAGGGGTCCCGGGAACCCCGAACCCCGATCGTCTAAAAATTTTCTGGGCCATCAAATACGACCTAAGGAACCATAGTAACCACCCCGCCATGACAGTTCCTCATTTTTTGCGTTTTTCGGCGAAACAACTAGAATTTTGCCCGATTCCCATATTTTCGTGTGCTATACCCACGCATTCCGAGTGGTCCCAAGAGCCGCGGACCCCGATCGCCTAAAATTTTTCTGGACTATCAAATAAGACATAAGGAACCATAGTCACCGCCCAGCCATAATCGTTCCTAGTTTTTTGCATTTTTCAGCAAAAAAACTAGAATTCCGCGCGATTTCCATATTTTCGTGTTCTTTAGCCCACGCCTTCAAAGGGGCTATAAATTAGGACCTAAGGAACCATAGTCATCAACTCGCCATGATCGTTCCTCATTTTTTGCATTTTTGGCCAAAAAACTAGAATTCCGCCTGATTCCCATATTTTTGTGTGCTATCGCCCACACCTTCCGAGTGGGTCGGGCCCCCCGAGCTGGATCGCCTAAAAATTTTCCGGACTATCAAATACAACCTAAGGAACCATAGTCACCGCCCCCGCCATGATCGTTCCTAGTCTTTTGCGTTTTTCAGCCGAAAAACTAGAATTCCGCACGATTTCCATATTTTCGTGTGCTTTAGCCCACGCCTTCAAAGGGGTCCCGGGAACCCCGAACCCCGATCGTCTAAAAAGTTTTCGGGCCATCAAATACGACCTAAGGAACCATAGTAACCACCCCGCCATGATCATTCCTCATTGTTTTGCGTTTTTCGGCCAAACAACTAGAATTTCGCCCGATTCCCATATTTTCGTGTGCTATACCCACGCATTCTGAGTGGTCCCAAGAGCCGCGGACCCCGATCGCCTAAATGTTTTCCGGATTATCAAATAAGACCTAAGGAACCATAGTCACCGCCCAGCCATGATCGTATCTAGTTTTTTCCATCTTTCGGCCAAAAAATTAGAATTCCGCGCGATTCCCATATTTTCGTGTCCTATAGCCCACGCCTTCCAAGTGACCCCGGAAACTCCGGACCCCTATCGCCTAAAACTTTTCCGGACTATCAAATACGACCTAAGTTACCATAGTCACCGCCCCACCATGATCGTTCCAAATGCTTTGCATTTTTGAGCCAAAAAACTAGAACTCCGCGCGATTTGCATATTTTCGTGTGCTATAGCTTACGCCTTCCGAGTTGTCCCAGGAGCCGTGGACCCCGATCGCCTAAAATTTTCCGGGCAATCAAATTCGACCTAAGGAACCATAGTCACCGCCCCGCCATGATCGTTCCTCATTTATTGCGTTTTTCGGAAAAAAGCTAGAATTACGCTCGATTACCATATTTTTGTGTGCCCCACGCCTTCCGAGTGGGCCGCCGCCGGACTCGGATCGCCTAAAAAATTTTCGGGCCATCAATTAGGACCTAAGGAACCATAGTCACCGCCTCGCCATGATCGATCCTCATTTTTTGCATTTTATGGCCAAAAAACTAGAATTCAGCCTGATTCCCATATTTTTGTGTGCTATCCCCCACGCCTTCCGAGTGGGTCGGGCCCCCCGGAGCCGGATCGCCTAAAAATTTTCCGGACTATCAAATACGATCTAAGGAACCATAGTCACTGCCCCGCCATGATCGTTCCTAGTCTTTTGCATTTTTCAGCCAAAAAACTAGAATTTCGCGCGATTTCCATATTTTCGTGTGCCTTAGCCCATGCCTTCAAAGGGGTCCCGGGAACCCCAAACCCCGATCGTCTAAAAATTTTCCAGGGCATCAAATACGACCTAAGGAACTATAGTTACCACCCCGCCATGATCGTTCCTTATTGTTTGCGTTTTTCGGCCAAACAACTAGAATTTCGCCCGATTCCCATATTTTCGTGTGCTATACCCACGCATAGTGGTCGCAAGAGCCGCGGACCCCGATCGCTAAAAATTTTTCCGGACTATCAAATACGACCTAAGGATCCATAGTCACCGCCCCGCCATGATCGTTCATAGTCTTTTGCGTTTTTCAACCAAAAAACTAGAATTCCGCGCGATATCCATATTTTCGTGTGCTTTAGCCCACGCCTTCAAAGGGGCCACGGGAACCCCGAACCCCGATCGTCTAAAAAATTTTCGGGCAATCGAATACGGCCTAAGGAACCATAGTAACCACCCTGCCATGATCGTTCCTCATGTTTTGCGTTTTTTGGCCAAACAACTAGAATTTCGCCCGATTCCCATATTTTGGTGTGTTATACCCACGCATTCCGAGTGGTCCCAAGAGCCGCGGACCCCGATCGCCTAAAATTTTTCCGGACTATCAAATAATACCTAAGTAACCATAGTCACCACCCAGCCATGATCGTTCCTAGTTTTTTCCGTTTTTCGGCAAAAAAACTAGAATTCCGCGCGATTCCCATATTTTCATGTCCTATAGCCCACGCCTTCCAAGTGAACCCGGGAACTCCGGACCCCTAATGCCTAAAATTTTTCCGGACTATCAAATACGACCTAAGGAACCATAGTCACCGCCCCACCATGATCGTTCCAAATGCTTTGCATTTTTCGGCCAAAAAACTAGAATTCCGCCCGATTACAATATTTTTGTGTGCTATTGCCCACCCTTTCAAGTGGTTCCGGGACCCCCGGACCCCGATCGCCTAAAAATTTTCCGGGCTGTCAAATACGACCTAAGGAACCATAGTAACCGCCCCGTGATCATCGTATCTTATATTTTGCATTTTTCAACCAAAAAACTAGAATTACGCCCGATTCCCATATTTTCGTGTGCTATGCCCACGCCTTCCAAGTGGTCCGGGGAGCCGCGAACCCCGATCGCCTAACATTTTTCCGGACTATCAAATACGACCTACGGTACCATAGTTGCCGCCCCACCATTATCGTTCCAAATGCTTTGCATTTTTCGGCCATAAAACTAGAACTCCGCGCGATTTGCGTATTTTCGTGTGCTATAGCTTACCCCTTCCGAGTGTTCCCGGGAGCCGTGGACCCCGATCGCCTAAAATTTTCCGGGCCATCAAATATGACCTAAGGAACCATAGTCACCGCCCTGCCATGATCGTTCCTCATTTATTGCATTTTTCGGCCAAAAAGCTAGAATTCCGCTCGATTACCATATTTTTGTGTGCCCCACGCCTTCCGAGTGGGCCGGGCCGCCGGACTCGGATCGCCTAAAAAATTTTCGGGCCATCAATTAGGACCTAAGGAACCATAGTCACTAACTCGCCATGATCGTTCCTCATGTTTTGCATTTTTTGGCCAAAAAACTAGAATTCCTCCCGATTCCCATATTTTTGTGTGCTATCGCCCACGCCTTCCGAGTGGGTCGGGCCCCACGGAGCCGGATCGTCTAAAAATTTTCCGGACTATCAAATACGACCTAAGGAACCATAGTCACCGCCCCACCATGATCGTTCCTAGTCTTTTGCGTTTTTCAGCCAAAAAACTAGAATTCTGCACGATTTCCATATTTTCGTGTGCTTTAGCCCACCCCTTCAAAGGGGTCCCGGGAACCCCGAACCCCGATCGTCTAAAAAATTTCCGGGCCATCAAATACGACCTAAGGAACAATAGTAACCACCCCGCCATGATCGTTCCTCATTTTTTTGCATTTTTCGCCCAAACAACTAGAATTTCGCCCGATTCCCATATTTTAGTGTGCTATACCCACGCATTCCGAGTGGTCCCAAGAGCCGCGGACCCCCGATCGCCTAAAATTTTTCCGGACTATCAACTAAGACCTAAGGAACCATAGTCACCACCCAGCCATGATCGTTCCTAGTTTTTCCGTTTTTCGGCCAAAAAACTAGAATTCCTCGCGATTCCCATATTTTCATGTCCTATAGCCCACGCCTTCCAAGTGAACCCGGGAACTCCGAACCCCTATCGCCTAAAATTTTTCCGGACTATCAAATACGACCTAAGGAACCATAGTCACTGCCTAGCCATGATCATTCCTCATTTGTTGCGTTTTTCGGCCAAAAAACTAGAATTCCGCCCGATTACAATATTTTTGTGTGCTATTGCCCACCCTTCCAAGTGGTTCCGGGACCCCCGGACCCCGATCGCCTAAAATTTTTCTGGGCCGTCAAATACGACCTAAGGAACCATAGTAACCGCTCCGTGATCATCGTTTCTCATTTTTTAAATTTTTCGGCCAAAAAACTAGAATTACGCCCGATTCCCATATTTTCGTGTGCTATACCCACGCCTTCCAAGTGGTCCGGAGAGCCGCGAACCCCGATCGCCTAAAATTTTTCCGGACTATCAAATACGAACTAAGGTACCATAGTCGCCGCCCCACCATGATCGTTCCAAATGCTTTGCATTTTTCGGCCAAAAAACTAGAACTCCGCGCGATTTGCATATTTTCGTGTGCTATAGCTTACGCCTTCCGAGTGGTCCCGGGAGCCGTGGACCCCGATCGCCTAAAATTTTCCGAGCAATAAAATACGACCTAAGGAGCCATAGTCACCGCCCCGCCATGATCGTTCCTTACTTATTGCGTTTTTCGGCCAAAAAGCTAGAATTCCGCTCGATTACCATATTTTTGTGTGCCACACGCCTTCCGAGTGGGCCGGGCCGCCGGACTCGGATCGCTTAAAAAATTTTCGGGCCATCAATTAGGACCTAAGGAACCATAGTCACCGCCTCGCCATGATCGTTCCTCATTTTTTGCAATTTTTGGCCAAAAAACTAGAATTCCGCCCGATTCCCATATTTTTGTGTGCTATCGCCCACGCCTTCCGAGTGGGTCGAGCCCCCCGGAGCCGGATCGCCTAAAAATTTTTTGGACTATCAAATACAACCTAAGGAACCATATTCACCGCCCCGCCATGATCGTTCCTAGTCTTTTGCATTTTTCAACCAAAAAACTAGAATTCCGCGCGATATCCATATTTTCGTGTGCTTTAGCCCACGCCTTCAAAGGGGCCCCGGGAACCCCGAACCCCGATTGTCTATAAATTTTTCGGGCAATCAAATACGACCTAAGGAACCATAGTAACCACCCCGCCATGATCGTTCCTCATTTTTTGCGTTTTTCGCCCAAACAACTAGAATTTCGCCCGATTCCCATATTTTCGTGTGCTATACCCATGCATTCCGAGTGGTCCCAAGAGCCGCGGACCCCGATCGCCTAAAATTTTTCCGGACTATCAAATAATACCTAAGGAACCATAGTCACCGCCCAGCCATGATCGTTCCTAGTTTTTTCTGTTTTTTGGCCAAAAAACTAGAATTCCGCACGATTCCCATATTTTCATGTCCTATAGCCTACGCCTTCCAAGTGAACCCGGGAACTCCGGACCCCTATCGCCTAAAATTTTTCCGGACTATCAAATACGACCTAAGGAACCGTAGTCACCGCCCAGCCATGATCATTCCTTATTTGTTGCGTTTTTCGGCCTAAAAACTAGAATTCCGCCCGATTACAATATTTTTGTGTGCTATTGCCCACCCTTCCAAGTGGTTCCGGGACCCCCAGACCCCGATCGCCTAAAATTTTTTCGGGCCGTCAAATACAACCTAAGGAACCATAGTAACCGCCCCGCGATCATCGTTTCTCATTTTTTGCATTTTTCGGCCAAAAAACTAGAATTACGCCCGATTCTCATATTTTCGAGTGCTATACCCACGCCTTCCAAGTGGTCTGGGGAGCCGCGGACCCCGATCGCCTAAAAATGTTCCGGACTATCAAATTTGACCTAAGGTACCATAGTCACCGCCCCACAATGATCGTTCCAAATGCTTTGCATTTTTCGGCCAAAAAACTAGAACTCCGCGCGATTTGCATATTTTCGTGTGCTATAGCTTACGCCTTCCGAGTGGTCCCGGGAGCCGTGGAGCCCGATCGCCTAAAATTTTCCGGGCAACCAAATATGACCTAAGGAGGCATAGTCACCGCCCCGCGATGATCGTTCCTCATTTATTGTGTTTTTCGGCCAAAAAGCTAGAATTCCGCTCGATTACCATATTTTTGTGTGCCCCACGCCTTTTGAGTGGGCCGGGCCGCCGGACTCGGATCGCCTAAAAAATTTTCGGGCCATCAATTAGGACCTAAGGAACCATAGTCACCGCCTCGCCATGATCGTTTCTCATTTTTTGCAATTTTTGGCCAAAAAACTAGATTTCCGCCCGATTCCCATATTTTTGTGTGCTATCGCCCACGCCTTCCGAGTGGGTCGGGCCCCACGGAGCCGGATCGCCTAAAAATTTTTTGGACTATCAAATACGACCTAAGGAACCATAGTCACCACCTCGCCATGATCGTTCCTAGTCTTTTGCATATTTCAACCAAAAAACTAGAATTCCGCGCGATATCCATATTTTCGTGTGCTTTAGCCCACGCCTTCAAAGGGGCCCCGGGAACCCCGAACCCCGATCGTCTATAAATTTTTCGGGCAATAAAATATGACCTAAGGAACCATAGTAACCACCCCGCCATGATCGTTCCTCATTTTTTGCGTTTTTCGCCCAAACAACTAGAATTTCGCCCGATTCCCATATTTTCGTGTGCTATACCCATGCATTCCGAGTGGTCCCAAGAGCCGCGGACCCCGATCGCCTAAAATTTTTCCGGACTATCAAATAATACCTAAGGAACCATAGTCACCGCCCAGCCATGATCGTTCCTAGTTTTTTCTGTTTTTTGGCAAAAAAACTAGAATTCCGTGCGATTCCCATATTTTCATGTCCTATAGCCCACGCCTTCCAAGTGAACCCGGGAACTCCGGACCCCTATCGCCTAAAATTTTTCCGGACTATCAAATATGACCTAAGGAACCATAGTCACCGCCCAGCCATGATCATTCCTTATTTGTTGCGTTTTTCGGCCAAAAAACTAGAATTCCGCCCGATTACAATATTTTTGTGTGCTATTGCCCACCATTCCAAGTGGTTCTGGGACCCCCGGACCCCGATCGCCTAAAATTTTTCCGGGCTGTCAAATACATCCTGAGGAACCATAGTAACCGCCCCGCGATCATCGTTTCTCATTTTTTGCATTTTTCGGCCAAAAAACTAGAATTACGCCCGATTCCCATATTTTCGTGTGCTATACCCACGCCTTCCAAGTGGTCTGGGGAACCGCGGACCCCGATCGCCTAAAATTTTTCCGGACTATCAAATACGACCTAAGGTACCATAGTCACCGCCCCACAATGATCGTTCCAAATGCTTTGCATTTTTCGGCCAAAAAACTAGAACTCCGCGCGATTTGCATATTTTCTTGTGCTATAGCTTACGCCTTCCGAGTGGTCCCGGGAGCCGTGGACCCCGATCGCCTAAAATTTTCCGGGCCGTCAAATACGATCTAAAGAGCCATAGTCACCGCCCCGCCATGATCGTTCCTCATTTATTGCGTTTTTCGGCCAAAAAGCTAGAATTCCGCTCGATTACCATATTTTTGTGTGCCCCACGCCTTCCGAGTGGGCCGGGCCGCCGGACTCGGATCGCCTAAAAAATTTTCGGGCCATCAATTAGGACCTTAGGAACCATAGTCACCGCCTCTCCATGATCGTACATCATTTTTTGCAATTTTTGGCCAAAAAACTAGAATTCTGTCCGATTTCCATATTTTTGTGTGCTATCGCCCACGCCTTCCGAGTGGGTCGGGCCCCCCGGAGCCGGATCGCCTAAAAATTATTTGGACTATCAAATACGACCTAAGGAACCATAGTCACCGCACCGCCATGATCGTTCCTAGTCTTTTGCGTTTTTCAACCAAAAAACTAGAATTCCGCACGATATCCATATTTTCGTGTGCTTTAGCCTACGCCTTCAAAGGGGCCCCGGGAACCCCGAACCCCGATCGTCTATAAATTTTTCGGGCAATCAAATACGACCTAAGGAACCATAGTAACCACCCCGCCATGATCGTTCCTCATTTTTTGCGTTTTTCACCCAAACAACTAGAATTTTGCCCGATTCCCATATTTTCGTGTGCTATACCCATGCATTCCGAGTGGTCCCAAGTGCCGCAGACCCCGATCGCCTAAAATTTTTCCGAACTATCAAATAATACCTAAGGAACCATAGTCACCGCCCAGCCATGATCGTTCCTAGTTTTTTCCGTTTTTTGGCCAAAAAACTAGAATTCCACGTGATTCCCATATTTTCATGTCCTATAGCCCACGCCTTCCAAGTGAACCCGGGAACTCCGGAGCTCTATCGCCTAAAATTTTTCCGAACTATCAAATACGACCTAAGGAACCATAGTCACCGCCCAGCCATGATCATTCCTTATTTGTTGCGTTTTTCGGCCAAAAAACTAGAATTCCGCCCGATTACAATATTTTTATGTGCTATTGCCCACCCTTCCAAGTGGTTCCGGGACTCCCGGACCCCGATCGCCTAAAATTTTTCCGGGCTGTCAAATATGACCTAAGGAACCATAGTAACCGCCCCGCGATCATCGTTTCTCATTTTTTGCATTTTTCGGCCAAAAACCTAGAATTACGCCCGATTCCCATATTTTCGTGTGCTATACCCACGCCTTCCAAGAGGTCCAGGGAGCCGCGGACCCCGATCGCCTAAAATTTTTCCGGACTATAAAATACGACCTAAGGTACCATAGTCACCGCCCCACCATGATCGTTCCAAATGCTTTGCATTTTTCGGCCAAAAAACTAGAACTCCGCGCAATTTGCATATTTTCGTGTGCTATAGCTTACGCCTTCCGAGTGGTCCCGGGAGCCGTGGACCCCGATCGCCTAAAATTTTCCGGGCCATCAAATACGACCTAAGGAACCATAGTCACCGCCCCGCCATGATCGTTCCTCATTTATTGCGTTTTTCGGCCAAAAAGCTAGAATTCCGCTAGATTACCATATTTTTGTGTGCCCCACGCCTTCCGAGTACGCCGGGCCTCCGGACTCGGATAGCCTAAAAATTTTTCGGGCCATCAATTAGGACCTAAGGAACCATAGTCACCGCCTCGCCATGATCGTTCTTCATGCTTTGCAATTTTTGGCCAAAAAACTAGAATTCCGCCCGATTCCCATATTTTTGTGTGCTACCCCCACGCCTTCCGCGTGGGTCAGGCCCCCTGGAGCCGGATCGCCTAAAAATTTTCCAGACTATCAAATACGACATAAGGAACCATAGTCACCGCCCCGCCATGATCGTTCCTAGTCTTTTGCGTTTTTCAGCGAAAAAACTTGAATTCCGCGCGATTTCCATATTTTCGTGTGCTTTAGCCCACGCCTTCAAAGGGGTCCCGGGAACCCCGAACCCCGATCGTCTAAAAAGTTTTCGGGCCATCAAATACGACCTAAGGAACCATAGTAACCACCCCGCCTTGATCGTTCCTCATTTTTTGCATTTTTCGCCCAAACAACTAGAATTTCGCCCGATTCCCATATTTTCGTGTGCAATACCCATGCATTCCGAGTGGTCCCAAGAGCCGCGGACCCCCGATCGCCTAAAAATTTTCCGGACTATCAAATAAGACCTAAGGAACCATAGTCACTGCCCAGCCATGATCGTTCCTAGTTTTTTCCGTTTTTTGGCCAAAAAACTAGAATTCCGCGCGATTTCCATATTTTCGTGTCCTATAGCCCACGCCTTCCAAGTAAACCCGGGAACTCCGGACCCCTATCGCCTAAAATTTTTCCGGAGTATCAAATTCGACCTAAGGAACCATAGTCACCGCCCAGCCATGATCATTCCTCATTTGTTGCTTTTTTCGGCCAAAAAACTAGAATTCCGCCCGATTACAATATTTTTATGTGCTATTGCCCACCCTTCCAAGTGGTTCCGGGACCCCCGGACCCCGATCGCCTAAAATTTTTCCGGGCCGTCAAATACGACCTAAGGAACCATAGTAACTGCCCCGCGATCATCGTTTCTCATTTTTTGCATTTTTCGCCCAAAAACTAGAATTACGCCCGATTCCCATATTTTCGTGTGCTATACCCACGCCTTCCAAGTGGTCTGGGGAGCCGCGGACCCCGATCGCCTAAAATTTTTTCGGACTATCAAATATGACCTAAGGTACCATAGTCACCGCCCCACCATGATCGTTCCAAATGCTTTGCATTTTTCGGCCAAAAATCTAGAACTCCGCGCGATTTGCATATTTTCGTGTGCTATAGCTTACGCCTTCTGAGTGGTTCCGGGAGCCGTGGACCCCGATCGCCTAAAATTTTCCGGGCCATCAAATACGACCTAAGGAACCATAGTCACCGCCCCACCATGATCGTTCCTTATTTATTGCGTTTTTCGGCCAAAAAGCTAGAATTCTGCTCGATTACCATATTTTTGTGTGCCCCACGCCTTCCGAGTGGGCCGGGCCGCCGGACTCGGATCGCCTAAAAAATTTTCGGGCCATCAATTAGGACCTAAGGAACCATAGTCACCGCCTCTCCATGATCGTTCCTCATTTTTTGCATTTTTTGGCCAAAAAACTAGAATTCCGCCCGATTCCCATATTTTTGTGTGTTATCGCCCACGCCTTCTGAGTGGGTCGGGCCCCCCGGAGCCGGATCGCCTAAAAATTTTCCGGACTATCATATACGACCTAAGCAACCATAGTCACCGCCAAGCCTTGTTCGTTCCTAGTTATTTCAGTTTTTCGGCCAAAAAACTAGAATTCCGCGCGATTCCCATATTTTCATGTCCTATAGCCCACGCCTTCCAAGTGAACCCGGGAACTCCGGACCCCTATCGCCTAAAATTTTTCCGGACTATCAAATACGACCTAAGGAACCATAGTCACCGCCCAGCCATGATCGTTCCTCATTTTTTGCGTTTTTCGCCCAAACAACTAGAATTTCGCCCGATTCCCATATTTTCGTGTGCTATACCCACGCATTCCGAGTGGTCCCAAGAGCCGCGGACCCCCGATCGCCTAAAATTTTTCCGGACTATCAAATAAGACCTAAGGAACCATAGTCACCGCCCAGCCTTGATCGTTCCTAGTTTTTTCCGTTTTTCGGCCAAAAAACTAGAATTCCGCGCGATTCCCATATTTTCATGTCCTATAGCCCACGCCTTCCAAGTGAACCCGGGAACTCCGGACCCCTATCGCCTAAAATTTTTCCGGACTATCAAATTCAACCTAAGGAACCATAGTCACCGCCCAGCCATGATCATTCCTCATTTGTTGCGTTTTTCGGCCAAAAAACTAGAATTCCGCCCGATTACAATATTTTTGTGTGCTATTGCCCACCCTTCCAAGTGGTTCCGGGACCCCCGGACCCCGATCGCCTAAAATTTTTCCGGGCCGTCAAATACAACCTAAGAAACTATAGTAACCGACCCACGATCATCGTTTCTCATTTTTTGCATTTTTCGGCCAAAAAACTAGAATTACGCCCGATTCCCATATTTTCGTGTGCTAAACCTATGCCTTCCAAGTGGTCTGGGGAGCCGCGGACCCCGATCGCCTAAAACTTTCCGGACTATCAAATACGACATAAGGTACCATAGTCACCGCCCCACCATGATCGTTCTAAATGCTTTGCATTTTTCGGCCAAAAAACTAGAACTCCGCGCGATTTGCATATTTTCGTGTGCTATAGCTTTCGCCTTCCGAGTGGTTCCGGGAGCCGGGGACCCCGATCGCCTAAAATTTTCCGGGCCATCAAATACGACCTAAGGAACCATAGTCACCGCCCCGCCATGATCGTTCCTCATTTATTGCATTTTTCGGCCAAAAAGCTAGAATTCCGCTCGATTACTATATATTTGTGTGCCCCACGCCTTCCGAGTGGGCCGGGCCGCCGGACTTGGATCGCCTAAAAAAATTTCGGGCCATCAATTAGGATCTAAGGAACCATAGTCACCACCTCGCCATGATCGTTCCTCATGTTTTGCATTTTTTGGCCAAAAAACTAGAATTCCGCTCGATTCCCATATTTTTGTGTGTTATCGCCCACGCCTTCCGAGTGGGTCGGGCCCCCCGGAGCCGGATCGCCTAAAAATTTTCCGGACTATCATATACGACCTAAGGAACCATAGTCACCGCCCCGCCATGATCGTTCCTAGTCTTTTGCGTTTTTCAACCAAAAAACTAGAATTCCGCGCGATATCCATATTTTCGTGTGCTTTAGCCCACGCCTTCAAAGGGGCCCCGGGAACCCCGAACCCCGATCGTCTATAAATTTTTCGGGCAATCAAATACGACCTAAGGAACCATAGTAACCACCCCGCCATGATCGTTCCTCATTTTTTGCGTTTTTCGCCCAAACAACTAGAATTTAGCCCGATTCCCATATTTTCGTGTGCTATACCCACGCATTCCGAGTGGTACCAAGAGCCGCGGACCCCGATCGCCTAAAATTTTTCCGGACTATCAAATAATACCTAAGGAACCATAGTCACCGCCTAGCCATGATCGTTCCTAGTTATTTCCGTTTTTCAGCCAAAAAACTAGAATTCCGCGCGATTCCCATATTTTCATGTCCTATAGCCCACGCCTTCCAAGTGAACCCGGGAACTCCGGAGCCCTATCGCCTAAAATTTTTCTGGACTATCAAATATGACCTAAGGAACCATAGTCACCGCCCAGCCATGATCATTCCTTACTTGTTGCGTTTTTCGGCCAAAAAACTAGAATTCCGCCCGATTACAATATTTTTGTGTGCTATTGCCCACCCTTCCAAGTGGTTCCGGGACCCCCGGACCCCGATCGCCTAAAATTTTTCCGGGCTGTCAAATACGACCTAAGGAACCATAGTAACCGCCCCGCGATCATCGTTTCTCATTTTTTGCATTTTTCGGCCAAAAAACTAGAATTCCACCCGATTCTCATATTTTTGTGTGTTATCGCCCACGCCTTCCGAGTGGGTCGGGGCCCCCGGAGCCGGATCGCCTAAAAATTTTCCGGACTATCATATATGACCTAAGGAACCATATTCACCGCCCCGCCATGATCGTTCCTAGTCTTTTGCGTTTTTCAACCAAAAAACTAGAATTCCACGCGATATCCATATTTTCGTGTGCTTTAGCCCACGCCTTCAAAGGGGCCCCGGGAACCCCGAACCCCGATCGTCTAAAAAATTTCCGGGCCATCAAATACGACCTAAGGAACCATAGTAACCACCCCGCCATGATCGTTCCTCATTATTTGCGTTTTTCGGCCAAACAACTAGAATTTCGCCCGATTCCCATATTTTCATGTGCTATACCCACGCATTCCGAGTGGTCCCAAGAGCCGCGGACCCCGATCGCCTAAAATTTTTTCGGACTATCAAATAAGACCTAAGGAACCATAGTCACCGCCCAGTCATGATCATTCCTAGTTTTTTCCATTTTTCGGCCAAAAAACTAGAATTCCGCGCGATTCCTATATTTTCGTGTCCTATAGCCCACACCTTCCTAGTGAACTCGGGAACTCCGGAACCTGATCGCCAAAAATTTTTCCGGGCCGTCAAATACGACCTAAGGAACCATAGAAACTGCCCCGCGATCATCATTTCGCATTTTTTGCATTTTTCGGCCAAAAACCTAGAATTACGCCCGATTCCCATATTTTCGTGTGCGATACCCACGCCTTCCAAGTGATCCGGGGAGCCGCGGACCCCGATCGCCTAAAATTTTTCCGGACTATCAAATACGACCTAAGGTACCATAGTCACTGCCCCACCATGATCGTTCAAAATGCTTTGCATTTTTCGGCCAAAAAACTAGAACTCCACGCGATTTGCATATTTTCGTGTGCTATAGCTTACGCCTTCCGAGTGGTCCCGGGAGCCGTGGACCCCGATCGCCTAAAATTTTCCGGGCCATCAAATTCGACCTAAGGAACCATAGTCACCGCCCCGCCATGATCGTTCCTCATTTATTGCGTTTTTCGGCCAAAAAGCTAGAATTCTGCTCGATTACCATATATTTGTGTGCCCCACGCCTTCCGAGTGGGCCGGGCCGCCGGACTCGGATCGCCTAAAAAGTTTTCGGGTCATCAATTAGGACCTAAGGAACAATAGTCACCGCCTCGCCATGATCGTTCCTCATTTTTTGCATTTTTTGGCCAAAAAACTAGAATTCTGCCCGATTCCCATATTTTTGTGTGCTATCGCCCACGCCTTCCGAGTGGGTCGGCCCCCCCGGAGCCGGATCGCATAAAAATTTTCCGGACTATCATATACGACCTAAGGAACCATAGTCACAACCCCGCCCTGATCGTTCCTAGTCTTTTGCGTTTTTCAACCAAAAAACTAGAATTCGCGCGATATCCATATTTTCGTGTGCTTTAGCCCACGCCTTCAAAGGGGCCCCGGGAATCCCGAACCCCGATCGTCTATAAATTTTTCGGGCAATCAAATACGACCTAAGGAACCATAGTAACCACCCCGCCATTATCGTTCCTCATTTTTTGCGTTTTTCGCCCAAACAACTAGAATTTCGCCCGATTCCCATATTTTCGTGTGCTATACCCACGCATTCCGAGTTGTCCCAAGAGCCGTGGACCCCGATCGCCTAAAATTTTTCCGGACTATCAAATAATACCTAAGGAACCATAGTCACCGCCCAGCCATGATCATTCCTAGTTTTTTCCGTTTTTCGGCCAAAAAACTAGAATTCCGCCAGATTCCCATATTTTCATGTCCTATAGCCCACGCCTTCCAAGTGAACCCGGGAACTCCGGAGCCCTAGCGCCTAAAAATTTTCCGGACTATCAAATACGACCTAAGGAGCCATAGTCACCGCCCAACCATGATCATTCCTTATTTGTTGCATTTTTCGGCCAAAAAACTAGAATTCCGCCCGATTACAATATTTTTGTGTGCTATTGCCCACCCTTCCAAGTGGTTCCGGGACCCCCGGACCTCGATCGCCTAAAATTTTTCCGGGCTGTCAAATACGACCTAAGAATCCATAGTAACCGCTCCGCGATCATCGTTTCTCATTTTTTGCATTTTTCGGCCAAAAAACTAGAATTACGCCCGATTTCCATATTTTGTGTGCTATACCCACGCCTTTCAAGTGGTCCGGGGAGCCGCGGACCCCGATCGCCTAAAATTTTTCCGGACTATCAAATACGACCTAAGGTACCATAGTCACTGCCCCACCATGATCGTTCCAAATGCTTTGCATTTTTCGGCCAAAAAACTAGAACTCCGCGCGATTTGCATATTTTCGTGTGCTATAGCTTACGCTTTCCGAGTGGTCCCGGGAGCCGTGGACCCCGATCGCCTAAAATTTTCCGGGCCACCAAATACGACCTAAGGAACCATAGTCACCGCCCCGCCATGATCGTTCCTCATTTATTGCGTTTTTCGGCCAAAAAGCTAGAATTCCGCTCGATTACGATATTTTTGTGTGCCCCACCCCTTCCGTGTGGGCCGGGTCGCCGGACTCGGATCGCCTAAAAATATTTTGGTCCATCAATTAGGACCTAAGGAACCATAGTCACCGCCTCGCCATGATCGTTCCTCATTTTTTGCATTTTTTGGCCAAAAAACTAGAATTCCGCCCGATTCCCATATTTTTGTGTGTTATCGCCCACGCCTTCTAAGTGGGTCAGGCCCCCCGAAGCCGGATCGCCTAAAAATTTTCCGGACTATCATATACGACCTAAGGAACCATAGTCACCGCCCAGCCTTGTTCATTCCTAGTTATTTCCGTTTTTCGGCCAAAAAACTAGAATTCCGCGCGATTCCCATATTTTCATGTCCTATAGCCCACGCCTTCCAAGTTAACCCGGGAACTCCGGACCCCTATCGCCTAAAATTTTTCCGGACTATCAAATACGACCTAAGAACCATAGTCACCGCCCAGCCATGATCGTTCCTCATTTTTTGCGTTTTTCGCCCAAACAACTAGAATTTCGCCCGATTCCCATATTTTCGTGTGCTATACCCACGCATTCCGAGTGGTCCCAAGAGCCGCGGACCCCGATCGCCTAAAATTTTTTCGGACTATCAAATAATACCTAAGGAACCATAGTCACCGCCCAGCCATGATCGTTCCTAGTTTTTTCCGTTTTTCGGCCAAAAAACTAGAATTCCGCGCGATTCCCATATTTTCATGTCCTATAGCCCACGCCTTCCAAGTGAACCCGGGAACTCCGGACCCCTATCGCCTAAAATTTTTCTGGACTATCAAATACGACCTAAGGAACCATAGTCACTGCCCAGCCATGATCATTCCTTATTTATTGCGTTTTTCGGCCAAAAAACTAGAATTCCGCCCGATTACAATATTTTTGTGTGCTATTGCCCACCCTTCCAAGTGTTTCCGGGACCCCGGGACCCCGATCGCCTAAAATTTTTCCGGGCTGTCAAATACGACCTAAGGAACCTTAGTAACCGCCCCGCGATCATCATTTCTCATTTTTTGCATTTTTCGGCCAAAAAACTAGAATTACGCCCGATTCCCATATTTTCGTGTGCTATACCCACGCCTTCCAAGTGGTCCGGGGAGCCGCGGACCGCGATCGCCTAAAATTTTTCCGGACTATCAAATACGACCTAAGGTACCATAGTCGCCGCCCTACCATGATCGTTCCAAATGCTTTGCATTTTTCGACCAAAAAACTAGAACTCCGCGCGATTTGCATATTTTCGTATGCTATAGCTTATGCCTTCCGAGTGGTCCCGGGAGCCGTGGACCCCGATCGCCTAAAATTTTCCGGGCCATCAAATACGACCTAAGGAACCATAGTCACCGCCCCGCCATGATCGTTCCTCATTTATTGCGTTTTTCGGCCAAAAAGCTAGAATTCCGCTAGATTACCATATTTTTGTGTGCCCCACGCCTTCCGAGTGCGCCGGGCCTCCGGACTCGGATCGCCTAAAAATTTTTCGGGCCATCAATTAGGACCTAAGGAACCATAGTCACCGCCTCGCCATGATCGTTCTTCATGCTTTGCATTTTTTGGCCAAAAAACTAGAATTCCGCCCGATTCCCATATTTTTGTGTGCTATCCCCCACGCCTTCCGCGTGGGTCGGGCCCCCTGGAGCCGGATCGCCTAAAAATTTTCCGGACTATCAAATACGACCTAAGGAACCATAGTCACCGCCCCGCCATGATTGTTCCTAGTCTTTTGCGTTTTTCAGCCAAAAAACTAGAATTCCGCGCGATTTCCATATTTTCGTGTGCTTTAGCCCATGCCTTCAAAGGGGTCCCGGGAACCCCGAACCCCGATCGTCTAAAAAGTTTTCGGGCCATCAAATACGACCTAAGGAACCATAGTAACCACCCCGCCATGATCGTTCCTCATTTTTTGCATTTTTCGCCCAAACAACTAGAATTTCGCCCGATTCCCATATTTTCGTGTGCTATACCCACGCATTCCGAGTGGTCCCAAGAGCCGCGGACCCCCGATCGCCTAAAATTTTTCCGGACTATCAAATAAGACCTAAGGAACCATAGTCACCGCCCAGCCTTGATCGTTCCTAGTTTTTTCCGTGTTTTTCGGCCAAAAAACTAGAATTCCGCGCGATTCCCATATTTTCATGTCCTATAGCCCACGCCTTCCAAGTGAACCCGGGAACTCCGGACCCCTATCGCCTAAAATTTTTCCGGACTATCAAATACGACCTAAGGAACCATAGTCACCGCCCAGCCTTGTTCGTTCCTAGTTATTTCCGTTTTTCGGCCAAAAAACTAGAATTCCGCGCGATTCCCATAATTTCATGTCCTATAGCCCACGCCTTCCAAGTGAACCCGGGAACTCCGGACCCCTATCGCCTAAAATTTTTCCGGACTATCAAATACGACCTAAGGAATCATAGTCCCCGCCCAGCCATGATCGTTCCTCATTTTTTGCGTTTTTCGCCCAAACAACTAGAATTTCGCCCGATTCCCATATTTTCGTGTGCTATACCCACACATTCCGAGTGGTCCCAAGAGCCGCAGACCCCCGATCGCCTAAAATTTTTCCGGACTATCAAATAAGACCTAAGGAACCATAGTCACCGCCCAGCCTTGATCGTTCCTAGTTTTTTCCGTTTTTCGGCCAAAAAACTAGAATTCCGCGCGATTCCCATATTTTCAAGTCCTATAGCCCACGCCTTCCAAGTGAAACCGGGAACTCCGGACCCCTATCGCCTAAAATTTTTCCGGACTAGCAAATTCGACCTAAGGAACCATAGCCACCGCCCAGCCATGAACATTCCTCATTTGTTGCGTTTTTCGGCCAAAAAACTAGAATTCCGCCCGATTACAATATTTTTGTGTGCTATTGCCCACCCTTCCAAGTGGTTCCGGGACCCCCGGACCCCAATCGCCTAAAATTTTTCCGGGCCGTCAAATACGACCTAAGGAACCATAGTAACCGCCCCACGATCATCGTTTCTCATTTTTTGCATTTTTCGGCCAAAAAGCTAGAATTACGCCCGATTCCCATATTTTCGTGTGCTAAACCCATGCCTTCCAAGTGGTCTGGGGAGCCGCGGACACCGATCGCCTAAAACTTTTCGGACTATCAAATACGACCTAAGGTACCATAGTCACCGCCCCACCATGATCGTTCTAAATGCTTTGCATTTTTCGGCCAAAAAACTAGAACTCCGCGCGATTTGCATATTTTTGTGTGCTATAGCTTTCGCCTTCCGAGTGGTTCCGGGAGCCGTGGACCCCGATCGCCTAAAATTTTCCGGGCCATCAAATTCGACCTAAGGAACCATAGTCACCACCCCGCCATGATCGTTCCTCATTTATTGCATTTTTCGGCCAAAAAGCTAGAATTCCGCTCCATTACCATATTTTTGTGTGCCCCACGCCTTCCGAGTGGGCCGGGCCGCCGGACTTGGATCGCCTAAAAAAATTTCGGGCCATCAATTAGGATCTAAGGAACCATAGTCACCGCCTCGCCATGATCGTTCCTCATTTTTTGCATTTTTTGGCCAAAAAACTAGAATTCCGCTCGATTCCCATATTTTTGTGTGTTATCGCCCACGCCTTCCGAGTGGGTCGGGCCCCCCGGAGCCGGATCGCCTAATAATTTTCCAGACTATCATATACGACCTAAGGAACCATAGTCACCGCCCCGCCATGATCGTTCCTAGTCTTTTGTGTTTTTCAACCAAAAAACTAGAATTCCGCGCGATATCCATATTTTCGTGTGCTTTAGCCCACGCCTTCAAAGGGGCCCCGGGAACCCCGAACCCTGATCGTCTATAAATTTTTCGGGCAATCAAATACGACCTAAGGAACCATAGTAACCACCCCGCCATGATCGTTCCTCATTATTTGCGTTTTTCGGCCAAACAACTAGAATTTCGCCCGATTCCCATATTTTCGTGTGCTATACCCACGCATTCCGAGTGGTACCAAGAGCCGCGGACCCCGATCGCCTAAAATTTTTCCGGACTATCAAATAATACCTAAGGAACCATAGTCACCGCCTAGCCATGATCGTTCCTAGTTATTTCCGTTTTTCGGCCAAAAAACTAGAATTCCGCGCGATTCCCATATTTTCATGTCCTATAGCCCAAGCCTTCCAAGTGAACCCGGGAACTCCGGAGCCCTATCGCCTAAAATTTTTATGGACTATCAAATATGACCTAAGGAACCATAGTCACCGCCCAGCCATGATCATTCCTTATTTGTTGCGTTTTTCGGCCAAAAAACTAGAATTCCGCCCGATTACAATATTTTTGTGTGCTATTGCCCACCCTTCCAAGTGGTTCCGGGACCCCCGGACCCCGATCGCCTAAAATTTTTCCGGGCTGTAAAATACGACCTAAGGAACCATAGTAACTGCCCCGCGATCATCGTTTCTCATTTTTTGCATTTTTCGGCGAAAAAACTAGAATTCCACCCGATTCTCATATTTTTGTGTGTTATCGCCCACGCCTTCCGAGTGGGTCGGGCCCCCCGGAGCCGGATCGCCTAAAAATTTTCCGGACTATCATATATGACCTAAGGAACCATATTCACCGCCCCGCCATGATCGTTCCTAGTCTTTTGCGTTTTTCAACCAAAAAACTAGAATTCCACGCGACATCCATATTTTCGTGTGCTTTAGCCCACGCCTTCAAAGGGGCCCCGGGAACCCCGAACCCCGATCGTCTAAAAAATTTCCGGGCCATCAAATACGACCTAAGGAACCATAGTAACCACCCCGCCATGATCATTCCTCATTATTTGCGTTTTTCGGCCAAACAACTAGAATTTCGCCCGATTCCCATATTTTCGTGTGCTATACCCACGCATTCCGAGTGGTCCCAAGAGCCGCGGACCCCGATCGCCTAAAAATTTTTCGGACTATCAAATAAGACCTAAGGAACCATAGTCACCGCCCAGTCATGATCATTCCTAGTTTTTTCCATTTTTCGGCCAAAAAACTAGAATTCCGCGCGATTCCCATATTTTCGTGTCCTATAGCCCACACCTTCCAAGTGATCTCGGGAACTCCGGAACCTGATCGCCAAAAATTTTTCCGGGCCGTCAAATACGACCTAAGGAACCATAGAAACCGCCCCGCGATCATCGTTTCTCATTTTTTGCATTTTTCGGCCAAAAACCTAGAATTATGCCCGATTCCCATATTTTCGTGTGCTATACCCACGCCTTCCAAGTGATCCCGGGCCCCCCGGAGCCGGATCGCCTAAAATTTTTCCGGACTATCAAATACGACCTAAGGTACCATAGTCACCGCCCCACCATGATCGTTCCAAATGCTTTGCATTTTTCGGCCAAAAAACTAGAACTCCACGCGATTTGCATATTTTCGTGTGCTATAGCTTACGCCTTCCGAGTGGTCCCGGGAACCGTGGACCCCGATCGCCTAAAATTTTCCGGGCCATCAAATTCGACCTAAGGAACCATAGTCACCGCCCCGCCATGATCGTTCCTCATTTATTGCGTTTTTCGGCCAAAAAGCTAGAATTCTGCTCGATTACCATATATTTGTGTGCCCCACGCCTTCCGAGTGGGCCGGGCCGCCGGACTCGGATCGCCTAAAAAGTTTTCGGGTCATCAATTAGGACCTAAGGAACAATAGTCACCGCCTCGCCATGATCGTTCCTCATTTTTTGCATTTTTTGGCCAAAAACTAGAATTCTGCCCGATTCCCATATTTTTGTGTGCTATCGCCCACGCCTTCCGAGTGGGTCGGCCCCCCCGGAGCCGGATCGCCTAAAAATTTTCCGGACTATCATATACGACCTAAGGAACCATAGTCACCACCCCGCCATGATCGTTCCTAGTCTTTTGCGTTTTTCAACCAAAAAACTAGAATTCGCGCGATATCCATATTTTCGTGTGCTTTAGCCCACGCCTTCAAAGGGGCCGCGGGAATCCCGAACCCCGATCGTCTATAAATTTTTCGGGCAATCAAATACGACCTAAGGAACCATAGTAACCACCCCGCCATTATCGTTCCTCATTTTTTGCGTTTTTCGCCCAAACAACTAGAATTTCGCCCGATTCCCATATTTTCGTGTGCTATACCCACGCATTCCGAGTGGTCCCAAGAGCCGCGGACCCCGATCGCCTAAAAATTTTTCGTACTATCAAATAATACCTAAGGAACCATAGTCACCGCCCAGCCATGATCGTTCCTAGTTTTTTCCGTTTTTCGGCCAAAAAACTAGAATTCCGCCAGATTCCCATATTTTCATGTCCTATAGCCCACGCCTTCCAAGTGAACCCGGGAACTCCGGAGCCCTATCGCCTAAAAATTTTCCGGACTATCAAATACGACCTAAGGAAACATAGTCACCGCCCAACCATGATCATTCCTTATTTGTTGCGTTTTTCGGCCAAAAACTACAATTCCGCCCGATTACAATATTTTTGTGTGCTATTGCCCACCCTTCCAAGTGGTTCCGGGACCCCCGGACCTCGATCGCCTAAAATTTTTCCGGGCTGTCAAATACGACCTAAGAAACCATAGTAACCGCCCCGCGATCATCGTTTCTCATTTTTTGCATTTTTCGGCCAAAAAACTAGAATTACACCCGATTCCCATATTTTCGTGTGTTATACCCACGCCTTCCAAGTGGTCCGGGGAGCTGCGGACCCCGATCGCCTAAAATATTTCCGGACTATCAAATACGACCTAAGGTACCATAGTCGCCGCCCCACCATGATCGTTCCAAATGCTTTGCATTTTTCGGCCAGAAAACTAGAACTCCGCGCGATTTGCATATTTTTGTGTGCTATAGCTTACGCCTTCCGAGTGGTCCCGGGAGCCGTGGACCCCGATCACCTAAAATTTTTCGGGCCATCAAATACGACCTAAGGAACCATAGTCACCGCCCCGCCATGATCGTTCCTCATTTATTGCGTTTTTCGGCTAAAAAGCTAGAATTCCGCTCGATTACCATATATTTGTGTGCCCCACGCCTTCCGAGTGGGCCGGGCCACCGGACTCGGATCGCCTAAAAATTTTCGGGCCATCAATTAGGACCTAAGGAACCATAGTCACCGCCTCGCCATGATCGTTCCTCATGCTTTGCATTTTTTGGCCAAAAAACTAGAATTCCGCCCGATTCCCATATTTTTGTGTGCTATCGCCCACGCCTTCCGAGTGGGTCAGGCCCCCCGGAGCCGGATCGCCTAAAAATTTTCCGGACTATCAAATACGACCTAAGGAACCATAGTCACCGCCCCGCCATGATCGTTCCTAGTCTTTTGCGTTTTTCAGCCAAAAAACTAGAATTCCGCGCGATTTCCATATTTTCGTGTGCTTTAGCCCACGACTTCAAAGGGGTCCCGGGAACCCCGAACCCCGATCGTCTAAAAAATTTCCGGGCCATCAAAGACGACCTAAGGAACCATAGTAACCACCCCGCCATGATCGTTCCTCATTATTTGCGTTTTTCGGCCAAACAACTAGAATTTCGCCCGATTCCCATATTTTCGTGTGCTATACCCATGCATTCCGTGTGGTCCCAAGAGCCGCGGACCCCGATCGCCTAAAATTTGTCCGGACTATCAAATAAGACCTAAGGAACCATAGTCACCGCCCAGCCATGATCGTTCCTAGTTTTTTCCATTTTTCGGCCAAAAAACTAGAATTCCGCGCGATTCCCATATTTTCGTGTCCTATAGCCCACACCTTCCAAGTGAACCCGGGAACTCCGGACCCCGATCGCCTAAAATTTTTCCGGGCCATCAAATACGACCTAAGGAACCATAGAAACCGCCCCGCGATCATCGTTTCTCATGTTTTGCATTTTTCAGCCAAAAACCTAGAATTACTCCCGATTCCCATATTTTCGAGCGCTATACCCACGCCTTCCAAGTGGTCCGGGGAGCCGCGAACCCCGATCGCCTAAAATTTTTCCGGACTATCAAATACTACCTAAGGTACCATAGTCACCGCCCCACCATGATCTTTCACAATGCTTTGCATTTTTCGGCCAAAAAACTAGAACTCCGCGCGATTTGCAAATTTTCATGTGCTATAGCTTACGCCTTCCGAGTGGTGCCGGGAGCCGTGGACCCCGATCGCCTAAATTTTCCGGGCCATCAAATTCGACCTAAGGAACCATAGTCACCGCCCCGCCATGATCGTTCCTCATTTATTGCGTTTTTCGGCCAAAAAGCTAGAATTCCGCTTGATTACCATATATTTGTGTGCCCCACGCCTTCCGAGTGGGCCGGGCCGCCGGACTCGGATCGCCTAAAAAATTTTCGGGCCATCAATTAGGACCTAAGGAGCCATAGTCACCGCCTCTCCATGATCGTTCCTCATTTGTTTTCATTTTTTGGCCAAAAAACTAGAATTCCGCCCGATTCCCATATTTTTGTGTGCTATCGCCCACGCCTTCCGATTGGGTCGGGCCCCTCGGAGCCGGATCGCCTAAAAATTTTCCAGACTATCAAATACGACCTAAGGAACCATAGTCACCGCCCCGCCATGATCGTTCCTACTCTTTTGCGTTTTTCAGCCAAAAAACTAGAATTCCGCGCGATTTCCATATTTTCGTGTGCTTTAGCCCACGCCTTCAAAGGGGTCCCGGGAACCCCGATCGTCTAAAAATTTTTTGGGCCATCAAATACGACCTAAGGAACTATAGTAACAACCCCTCCATGATCGTTCCTCATTGTTTGCGTTTTTCGGCCAAACAACTAGAATTTCGCCCGATTCCTATATTTTCGTGTGCTATACCCACGCATTCCGAGTGGTCCCAAGAGCCGCGGACCCCAATCGCCTAAAATTTTTTCGGACTATCAAATAAGACCTAAGGAACCATAGTCACCGCCCAGCCATGATCGCTCCTAGTTTTTTCCGTTTTTCGGCCAAAAAACTAGAATTCCGCGCGATTCCCATATTTTCGTGTCCTATAGCCCACGCCTTCCAACTGAACCCGGGAACTCCTGACCCCTATCGCCTAAAAATTTTCCAGACTATCAAATCCGACCTAAGGAACCATAGTCACCGCCCAGCCATGATCATTCCTCATTTGTTGCATTTTTCGGCCAAAAAACTAGAATTTCGCCCGATTACAATATTTTTGTGTGCTATTGCCCACTCTTCCAAGTGGTTCCGGGACCCCCGGACCCCGATCGCCTAAAATTTTTCCGGGCCGTCAAATACGACCTAAGGAACTATAGTAACCGCCCTGCAATCATCGTTTCTCATTTTTTGCATTTTTCGGCCAAAAAACTAGAATTACGCCCGATTTCCATATTTTTGTGTGCTATACCCACGCCTTTCAAGTGGTCCGGGGAGCCGCGGACCCCGATCGCCTAAAATTTTTCCGGACTATCAAATACGACCTAAGGTACCATAGTCACTGCCCCACCATGATCGTTCCAAATGCTTTGCATTTTTCGGCCAAAAAACTAGAACTCCGCGCGATTTGCATATTTTCGTGTGCTATAGCTTACGCTTTCCGAGTGGTCCCGGGAGCCGTGGACCCCGATCGCCTAAAATTTTCCGGGCCATCAAATACGACCTAAGGAACCATAGTCACCGCCCCGCCATGATCGTTCCTCATTTATTGCATTTTTCGGCCAAAAAGCTAGAATTCCGCTCGATTACCATATTTTTGTGTGCCCCACGCCTTCCGAGTGGGCCGAGCCGCCGGACTCGGATCGCCTAAAAATATTTTGGTCCATCAATTAGGACCTAAGGAACCATAGTCACCGCCTCGCCATGATCGTTCCTCATTTTTTGCATTTTTGGCCAAAAAACTAAAATTCCGCCCGATTCCCATATTTTTGTGTGTTATCGCCCACGCCTTATGAGGGGGTCGGGCCCCCCGGAGCCGGATCGCCTAAAAATTTTTCGGACTATCATATACGACCTAAGGAACCATAGTCACCGCCCAGCCTTGTTCATTCCTAGTTATTTCCGTTTTTCGGCCAAAAAACTAGAATTCCGCGCGATTCCCATATTTTCATGTCCTATAGCCCACGCCTTCCAAGTGAACCCGGGAACTCCGGACCCCTATCGCCTAAAATTTTTCCGGACTATCAAATTCAACCTAAGGAACCATAGTCACCGCCCAGCCATGATCATTCCTAATTTGTTGCGTTTTTCGGCCAAAAAACTAGAATTCCGCCCGATTACAATATTTTTGTGTGCTATTGCCCACCCTTCCAAGTGGTTCCGGGACCCCCGGACCCCGATCGCCTAAAATTTTTCCGGGCCGTCAAATACAACCTAAGAAACTATAGTAACCGCCCTGCGATCATCGTTTCTCATTTTTTGCATTTTTCGGCCAAAAAACTAGAATTACGCCCGATTCCCATATTTTCGTGTGCTATACCCACGCCTTCCAAGTGGTCTGGGGAGCCGCGGACCCCGATCGCCTAAAACATTTCCGGACTATCAAATACGACCTAAGGAACCATAGTATCCGCCCTGCCATGATCGTTCCTCATTTTTCGCGTTTTTCGGCCAAACAACTAGAATTCCGCGCTATCCCATATTTTTGTGTGTTATAGCCCACACCTTCCGAGTGGGCCCGGGTCTCCGGACCCCTATCGCCTAAAATTTTCCAGACTATCAAATAATACCTAAGGAACCATAGTCACCGCCCAGCCATGATCGTTCCTAGTTTTTTCCGTTTTTCGGCCAAAAAGCTAGAATTCCGCGCGATTCCCATATTTTCATGTCCTATAGCCCACGCCTTCCAAGTGAACCCGGGAACTCCGGACCCCTATCGCCTAAAATTTTTCCGGACTATCAAATACGACCTAAGAACCATAGTCACCGCCCAGCCATGATCGTTCCTCATTTTTTGCGTTTTTCGCCCAAACAACTAGAATTTCGCCCGATTCCCATATTTTCGTGTGCTATACCCACGCATTCCGAGTGGTCCCAAGAGCCGCGGACCCCGATCGCCTAAAATTTTTCCGGACTATCAAATAATACCTAAGGAACCATAGTCACCGCCCAGCCATGATCGTTCCTAGTTTTTTCCGTTTTTCGGCCAAAAAACTAGAATTCCGCGTGATTCCCATATTTTCATGTCCTATAGCCCACGCCTTCCAAGTGAACCCGGGAACTCCGGAGCCCTATCGCCTAAAATTTTTCTGGACTATCACATATGACCTAAGGAACCATAGTTACCGCCCAGCCATGATCATTCCTTATTTATTGTGTTTTTCGGCCAAAAAACTAGAATTCCGCCCGGTTACAATATTTTTGTGTGCTATTGCCCACCCTTCCAAGTGTTTCCGGGACCCCCGGACCCCGATCGCCTAAAATATTTCCGGGCTGTCAAATACGACCTAAGGAACCATAGTAACCGCCCCGCGATCATCATTTCTCATTTTTTGCATTTTTCGGCCAAAAACTAGAATTACGCCCGATTCCCATATTTTCGTGTGCAATACCCACGCCTTCCAAGTGGTCCGGGGAGCCGCGGACCCCGATCGCCTAAAATTTTTCCGGACTATCAAATACGACCTAAGGTACCATAGTCGCCGCCCTACCATGATCGTTCCAAATGCTTTGCATTTTTCGGCCAAAAAACTAGAACTCCGCGCGATTTGCATATTTTCGTATGCTATAGCTTATGCCTTCCGAGTGGTCCCGGGAGCCGTGGACCCCGATCGCCTAAAATTTTCCGGGCCATCAAATACGACCTAAGGAACCATAGTCACCGCCCCGCCATGATCGTTCCTCATTTATTGCGTTTTTCGGCTAAAAAGCTAGAATTCCGCTCGATTACCATATTTTTGTGTGCCCCACGCCTTCCGAGTGGGCCGAGCCGCTGGACTCGGATCGCCTAAAAAAATTTTGGGCCATCAATTAGGACCTAAGGAACCATAGTCACCGCCTCGCCATGATCGTTCCTTATTTTTTGCATTTTTTGGCCAAAAAACTAGAATTCCGCCCGATTCCCATATTTTTGTGTGTTATCGCCCACGCCTTCAGAGTGGGTCGGGCCCCCCGGAGCCGGATCGCCTAAAAATTTTCCGGACTATCATATACGACCTAAGGAACCATAGTCACCGCCCAGCCTTGTTCGTTCCTAGTTATTTCCGTTTTTCGGCCAAAAAACTAGAATTTTGCACGATTCCCATATTTTCATGTCCTATAGCCCACGCCTTCCAAGTGAACCCGGGAAACTCCGGACCCCTATCGCCTAAAATTTTTCCGGACTATCAAATACGACCTAAGGAACCATAGTCACCGCCCAGCCATGATCATTCCTCATTTGTTGCATTTTTCGGCCAAAAAACTAGAATTCCGCCCGATTATAATATTTTTGTGTGCTATTGCCCACCCTTCCAAGTGGTTCCGGGACCCCCGGACCCCGATCGCCTAAAATTTTTCCGGGCCGTCAAATACGACCTAAGGAACCATAGTAACCGCCCTGCGATCATCGTTTCTCATTTTTTGCATTTTTCGGCCAAAAAACTAGAATTACGCCCGATTCCCATATTTTCGTGTGCTATACCCACGCCTTCCAAGTGGTCTGGGGAGCCGCGGACCCCGATCGCCTAAAACTTTTCCGGACTATCAAATACGACCTAAGGTACCATAGTCACCGCCCCACCATGATCGTTCTAAATGCTTTGCATTTTTCGGCCAAAAAACTAGAACTCCGCGCGATTTGCAAATTTTCGTGTGCTATAGCTTACGCCTTCCGAGTGGTGCCGGGAGCCGTGGACCCCGATCGCCTAAAATTTTCCGGGCCATCAAATTCGACCTAAGGAACCATAGTCACCGCCCCGCCATGATCGTTCCTCATTTATTGCATTTTTCGGCCAAAAAGCTAGAATTCCGCTCGATTACCATATATTTGTGTGCCCCACGCCTTCCGAGTAGGCCGGGCCGCCGGACTCGGATCGCCTAAAAAATTTTTGGGCCATCAATTAGGATCTAAGGAACCATAGTCACCGCCTCGCCATGATCGTTCCTCATTTTTTGCATTTTTTGGCTAAAAAACTAGAATTCCGCCCGATTCCCATATTTTTGTGTGTTATCGCCCACGCCTTCCGAGTGGGTCGGGCCCCCCGGAGCCGGATCGCCTAAAAATTTTCCAGACTATCATATACGACCTAAGGAACCATAGTCACCGCCCCGCCATGATCGTTCCTAGTCTTTTGCGTTTTTCAACCAAAAAACTAGAATTCCACGCGATATCCATATTTTCGTGTGCTTTAGCCCACGCCTTCAAAGGGGCCCCGGGAACCCCGAACCCCGATCGTCTATAAATTTTTCGGGCAATCAAATACGACCTAAGAAACCATAGTAACCACCCCGCCATGATCGTTCCTCATTTTTTGCGTTTTTCGCCCAAACAACTAGAATTTCGCCCGATTCCCATATTTTCGTGTGCTATACCCACGCATTCCGAGTGGTACCAAGAGCCGCGGACCCCGATCGCCTAAAATTTTTCCGGACTATCAAATAATACCTAAGGAACCATAGTCACCGCCCAGCCATGATCGTTCCTAGTTTTTTCTATTTTTCGGCCAAAAAACTAGAATTCCGCGCGATTCCCATATTTTCGTGTCCTATAGCCCACGCCTTCCAAGTGAACCCGGGAACTCCTGACCCTTATCGCCTAAAAAGTTTCCAGACTATCAAATACGACCTAAGGAACCATAGTCACCGCCCAACCATGATCATTCCTCATTTGTTGCATTTTTCGGCCAAAAAACTAGAATTTCGCCCGATTACAATATTTTTGTGTGCTATTGCCCACCCTTCCAAGTGGTTCCGGGACCCCCGGACCCCGATCGCCTAAAATTTTTCCGGGCCGTCAAATACGACCTAAGGAACCATAGTAACCGCCCCGCGATCATCGTTTCTCATTTTATGCATTTTCCGGCCAAAAACCTAGAATTACTCCCGATTCCCTTATTTTCTTGTGCTATACCCACGCCTTCCAAGTGGTCCGGGGAGCCGCGGACCCCGATCGCCTAAAATTTTTCCGGGCCATCAAATTCGACCAATGGAACCATAGTCACCGCCCCGCCATGATCATTCCTCATTTATTGCATTTTTCGGCCAAAAAGCTAGAATTCCCCTCGATTACCATATATTTGTGTGCCCCACGCATTCCGAGTGGGCCGGGCCGCCGGACTCGGATCGCCTAAAAAATTTTTGGGCCATCAATTAGGACCTAAGGAACCATAGTCACCGCCTCCCCATGATCGTTCCTCATTTTTTGCATTTTTTGGCCAAAAAACTAGAATTCCGCCCGATTCCCATATATTTGTGTGGTCCCAAGAGACGCGGACCCCGATCGCCTAAAATTTTTCCAGACTATCAAATAAGACCTAAGGAACCATAGTCACCGCCCAGCCATGATCGTTCCTTGTTATTTCCATTTTTAGGCCAAAACACTAGAATTCCGCGCGATTCCCATATTTTCGTGTCCTATAGCCCACACCTTCCAAGTGAACCCAGGAACTCCGGACCCCGATCGCCTAAAATTTTTCCGGGCCGTCAAATACGACCTAAGGAACCATAGTAACCGGCCCGCGATCATTGTTTCTCATTTTATGCATTTTTCGGCAAAAAACCTAGAATTACGCCCGATTCCCATATTTTCGTGTGCTATACCCACGACTTCCAAGTGGTCTGGGGAGCCGCGGACCTCGATCGCCTAAAATTTTTCTGGACTATCAAATACGACCTAAGGTACCATAGTCACCGCCCCACCATGATCGTTCAAAATGCTTTGCATTTTTCGGCCAAAAAAGTAGAACTCCACACGATTTGCATATTTTTGTGTGCTATAGCTTACGCCTTCCGAGTGGTCCCGGGAGCCGTGGACCCCGATCACCTAAAATTTTCCGGGCCATCAAATTCGACCTAAGGAACCATAGTCACCGCCCCGCCATGATCGTTCCTCATTTATTGTGTTTTTCGGCCAAAAAGCTAGAATTCCGCTCGATTACCATATATTTGTGTGCCCCACGCCTTCCGAGTGGGCCGGGCCGCCGGACTCGAATCGCCTAAAAAATTATCGGGCCATCAATTAGGTCCTAAGGAACCATAGTCACCACCCAGCCATGGTCGTTCCTAGTTGTTTCCATATTTCGGCCAAAAAACTAGAATTCCGCGCGATTCCCATATTTTCGTGTCTTATAGCCCACGCCTTCCAAGTGAACCCGGGAACTCCGGACCCCTATCGCCTAAAATTTTTCCGGACTATCAAATACGACCTAAGGAACCATAGTCACCGCCCCGCCATGATCGTTCCTACTCTTTTGCGTTTTTTAACCAAAAAATTAGAATTCCGCGCGATTTCCATATTTTCGTGTGCTTTAGCCCACGCCTTCAAAGGGGTCCCGGGAACCCCGATCGTCTAAAAATTTTTTGGGCCATCAAATACGACCTAAGGAACTATAGTAATCACCCCGCAATGATCGTTCCTCATTGTTTGCGTTTTTCGGCCAAACAACTAGAATTTCGCCCGATTCCCATATTTTTGTGTGCAATACCCACGCATTCCGAGTGGTCCCAAGAGTCGCGGACCCCGATCGCCTAAAATTTTTCCGGACTATCAAATTAGACCTAAGGAACCATAGTCACCGCCCAGCCATGATCGTTCCTAGTTTTTTCCATTTTTCGGCCAAAAAACTAGAATTCCGCGCGATTCCCATATTTTCGTGTCCTATAGCCCACGCCTTCCAAGTGAACCTGGGAACTCCGGACCCCGATCGCCTAAAATTTTTCCGGGCCGTCAAATACGACCTAAGGAACCATAGTAACCGCCCCGCGATCATCGTTTCTCATTTTATGCATTTTCCGGCCAAAAACCTAGAATTACTCCCGATTCCCTTATTTTCTTGTGCTATACCCACGCCTTCCAAGTGGTCCGGAGAGCCGCGGACCCCGATCACCTAAAATTTTTCCGGACTATCAAATACGACCTAAGGTACGATAGTCACCGCCCCACCATGATCGTTCAAAATGCTTTGAATTTTTCGGCCAAAAAACTAGAACTCCACGCGATTTGCGTATTTTTGTGTGCTATAGCTTACGCCTTCCGAGTTGTCCCGGGAGCCGTGGACCCCGATCGCCTAAAATTTTCTGGGCCATCAAATTCGACCTAAGGAACCATAGTCACCGTCCCGCCATGATCGTTCCTCATTTATTGCATTTTTCGGCCAAAAAGCTAGAATTCCGCTGGATTACAATATATTTGTGTCCCCACGCCTTCCGAGTGGGCCGGGCCGCCGGACTCGGATCGCCTAAAAATTTTCCGGGCCATCAATTAGGTCCTAAGGAACCATATTCACCATCCAGCCATGGTCGTTCCTAGTTGTTTCCATTTTTCGGCCAAAAAACTAGAATTCCCCGCGATTCCCATATTTTCGTGTCCTATAGCCCACGCCTTCCAAGTGAACCCGGGAACTCCGGACCCCTATCGCCTAAAATTTTTCCGGACTATCAAATACGACCTAAGGAACCATAGTCACCGCCCCGCCATTATTGTTCCTACTCTTTTGCGTTTTTCAACCAAAAAACTAGAATTCCGCGCGATTTCCATATTTTCGTGTGCTTTAGCCAACGCCTTCAAAGGGGTCCCGGGAACCCCGATCGTCTAAAAAATTTTCGGGCCATCAAATACGACCTAAGGAACTATAATAACCACCCCGCCATGATCATTCCTCATTGTTTGCGTTTTTCGGCCAAACAACTAGAATTTCGCCCGATTCCCATATTTTCGTGTGCTATACCCACGCATTCCGAGTGGTCCCAAGAGCCGCGGGCCCCGATCGCCTAAAATTTTTTCGGACTATCAAATTAGACCTAAGGAACCTTAGTCACCGCCCAGCCATGATCGTTCCTAGTTTTTTCCATTTTTTGGCCAAAAAACTAGAATTCCGCGCGATTCCCATATTTTCGTGTCCTATAGCCCACGCCTTCCAAGTGAACCTGGGAACTCCGGACCCCGATCGCCTAAAATTTTTCCGGGCCGTCAAATACGACCTAAGGAACCATAGTAACCGCCCCGCGATCATCGTTTCTCATTTTATGCATTTTCCAGCCAAAAACCTAGAATTACTCCCGATTCCCTTATTTTCGTGTGCTATACCCACGCCTTCCAAGTGGTCCGGGGAGCCGCGGACCCCGATCGCCTAAAATTTTTCCGGACTATCAAATACGACCTAAGGTACGATAGTCACCGCCCCACCATGATCGTTCAAAATGCTTTGAATTTTTCGGCCAAAAAACTAGAACTCCACGAGATTTGCATATTTTCGTGTGCTATAGCTTACGCCTTCCGAGTGGTCCCGGGAGCCGTGGACCCCGATCGCCTAAAATTTTTCGGGCCATCAAATTTTACCTAAGGAACCATAGTCACCGCCCCGCCATGATTGTTCCTCATTTATTGCGTTTTTCGGCCAAAAAGCTAGAATTCCGCTCGATTACCATATATTTGTGTGCCCCACGCCTTCCGAGTGGGCCGGGCTGCCCGACTCGGATCGCCTAAAAAATTTTCGGGCCATCAATTAGGACCTAAGGAACCATAGTCACCGCCTCCCCATGATCGTTCCTCATTTTTTTGCATTTTTTGGCCAAAAAACTAGAATTCCGCCCGATTCCCATATTTTTGTGTGGTCCCAAGAGACGCGGACCCCAATCGCCTAAAATTTTTCCGGACTATCAAATACGATCTAAGGAACCATAGTCACCGCCCAGCCATGATCATTCCTCATTTGTTGCGTTTTTCGGCCAAAAAATTAGAATTCCGCCCGATTACAATATTTTTGTGTGCTATTGCCCACCCTTCCAAGTGGTTCCGGGACCCCCGGACCCCGATCGCCTAAAATTTTTCCGGGCCGTCAAATACGACCTAAGGAACCATAGTAACCGCCCTGCGATCATCATTTCTCATTTTATGCATTTTTCGGCCAAAAACCTAGAATTACGCCCGATTCCCTAATTTTCGTGTGCTGTACCCACGCCTTCCAAGTGGTCCGGGGAGCCACGGACCCCGATCGCCTAAAATTTTTCCGGACTATCAAATATGACCTAAGGTATGATAGTCACCGCCCCACCATAATCGTTCAAAATGCTTTGCATTTTTCGGCCAAAAAACTAGAACTCCACGCGATTTGCATATTTTCGTATGTTATAGCTTACGCCTTCCGAGTGGTCCCGGGAGCCTTGGACCCCGATCGCCTAAAATTTTCCGGGCCATCAAATTCGACCTAAGGAACCATAGTCACCGCCCCGCCATAATCGTTCCTCATTTATTGCGTTTTTCGGCCAAAAAGCTAGAATTCCGCTCGATTACCATATATTTGTGTGCCCCACGCCTTCCGAGTGGGCCGGGCCGCCGGACTCGGATCGCCTAAAATTTTTCCGGACTATCAAATAAGACCTAAGGAACCATAGTCACCGCCCAGCCATGATCGTTCCTATTTTTTTCCATTTTTCGGCCAAAAAACTAGAATTCCGCGCGATTCCCATATTTTCGTGTCCTATAGCCCACGCCTTCCAAGTGAACCCGGGAACTCCGGACCCCTATCGCCTAAAATTTTTCCGGACTATCAAATACGACCTAAGGAACCATAGTCACCGCCCCGCCATGATCGTTCCTACTCTTTTGCGTTTTTCAACCATAAAACTAGAATTCCGCGCGATTTTCATATTTTCGTGTGCTTTAGCCCACGCCTTCAAAGGGGTCCCGGGAACCCCGATCGTCTAAAAAATTTTCGGGCCATCAAATACGACCTAAGGAACTATAGTAACCACCCCGCCATGATCGTTCCTCATTGTTTGCGTTTTTCGGCCAAACAACTAGAATTTCGCCCGATTCCCATATTGTCGTGTATTATACCCACGCATTCGGATTGGTCCCAAGAGCCGCGGACCCCGATCGCCTAAAATTTTTCCGGACTATCAAATAAGACCTACGGAACCATAGTCACCGCCCAGCCATGATCGTTCCTCATTTGTTGCATTTTTCGGCCAAAAAACTAGAATTCCGCGCGATTCCCATATTTTCGTGTCCTATAGCCCACGCCTTCCAAGTGAACCCGGGACCTCAGGACCCCTATCGCCTAAAATTTTTTCGGACTATCAAATATGACCTAAGGAACCATAGTCACCGCCCAGCCATGATCATTCTTCATTTGTTGCGTTTTTCTGCCAAAAAACTAGAATTCCGCCCGATTACAATATTTTTGTGTGCTATTGCCCACCCTTCCAAGTGGTTCCGGGACCCCCGGACCCCGATCGCCTAAAATATTTCCGGGCCGTCAAATACGACCTAAGGAACCATAGTAACCGCCCCGCCATCATCGTTTCTCATTTTTTGCATTTTTCGGCCAAAAAACTAGAATTACGCCCGATTCCCATATTTTCGTGTGCTATACGTACGCCTTCCAAGTGGTCCGGGGAGCCGCGGACCCTGATCGACTAAAAATTTTCCGGACTATCAAATACGACATAAGGTACCATAGTCACCGCCCCACCATGATCGTTCAAAATTCTTTGCATTTTTCGGCCAAAAAAGTAGAACTCCACGCGATTTGCATATTTTCGTGTGCTATAGCTTACGCCTTCCGAGTGGTCCCGGGAGCCGTGGACCCCGATCGCCTAAAATTTTCCGGGCCATCAAATTCGACCTAAGGAACCATAGTCACCGCCCCGCCATGATCGTTCCTCATTTATTGCGTTTTTCGGCCAAAAAGCTAGAATTTCGCTCGATTACCATATATTTGTGTGCCCCACGCCTTCCGAGTCGGCCGGGCCGCCGGACTCGGATCGCCTAAAAATTTTCCAGGCCATCAAATACGACCTAAGGAACCATAGTAACCACCCCGACATGATTGTTCCTCATTTTTTGCGTTTTTCGGCCAAACAACTAGAATTTCGCCCGATCCCCATATTTTCGTGTGCTATACCCACGCATTCCGAGTGGTCCCAAGAGCCGCGGACCCCGATCGCCTAAAATTTTTCCGGACTATCAAATAAGACCTAAGGAACCATAGTCACCGCCCAGCCATGATCGTTCCTAGTTTTTTCCATTTTTCGGCCAAAAAACTAGAATTCCGCGCGATTCCCATATTTTCGTGTCCTACAGCCCACGCCTTCCAAGTGAACCCGGGAACTCCGGACCCCTATCACCTAAAATTTTTCCGGACTATCAAATACGACCTAAGGAACCATAGTCACCGCCCAACCATGATCATTCCTCATTTGTTGCATTTTTCGGCCAAAAAACTAGAATTTCGCCCGATTACAATATTGTTCCGGGACCCCCGGACCCCGATCGCCTAAAATTTTTCCGGACTATCAAATACGACCTAAGGTACCATAGTCACCGCCCCACCATGATCATTCCAAATGCTTTGCATTTTTCGGCCAAAAAACTAGAACTCCGCGCGATTTGCATATTTTCGTGTGCTATAGCTTACGCCTTCCGAGTGGTCCCGGGAGCCGTGGACCCCGATCGCCTAAAATTTTCCGGGCCATCAAATGCGACCTAAGGAACCATAGTCACCACCCCGCCATGATCGTTCCTCATTTTTTGCGTTTTTTGGCCAAAAAGCTAGAATTTCGCTCGATTACCATATTTTTATGTTCCCAACGCCTTCCTAGTGGGCCGGGCCGCCGGATTCGGATCGCCTAAAAAAATTTTGGGCCATCAATTAGGACCTAAGGAACCATAGTCACCGCCTCGCCATGATCGTTCCTCAGTTTTTGCATTTGTTGGCCAAAAAACTAGAATTCCGCCCGATTCCCATAATTTTGTGTGCTTTCGCCCACGCCTTCCGAGTGGGTCGGCCCCCCTGGAGCCAGATAGCCTAAAAATTTTTCGGACTATCAAATACGACCTAAGGAACCATAGTCACCGCCCTGCCATGATCGTTCCAAGTCTTTTGCGTTTTTCAGCCAAAAACTAGAATTCCGCACGATTTCCATATTTTCGTGTGCCTTAGCTCACGCCTTCAAAGGGGTCCCGGGAACCCCGAACCCCGATCGTCTAAAAATTTTCTGGGCCATCAAATACGACCTAAGGAACCATAGTAACCACCCCGCCATAATCGTTCCTCATTTTTTGCGTTTTTCGGCCAAACAACTAGAATTTCGCCTAATTCCCATATTTTCGTGTGCTATACGCACGCATTCCGAGTGGTCCCAAGAGCTGCGGACCCCGATCGCCTAAAATATTTTCGGACTATCAAATAAGACCTAAGGAACCATAGTCACCGCCCAGCCATGATCGTTCCTAGTTTTTTCCGTTTTTCGGCCAAAAAACTAGAATTCCGCGCGATTCCCATATTTTCGTGTCCTATAGCCCATGCCTTCCAAGTGAACCCGGGAACTCCGGACCCCTATCGCCTAAAATTTTTCCGGACTATCAAATACGACCTAAGGAACCATAGTCACCGCCCAACCTTGATCATTCCTCATTTGTTGCGTTTTTCGGCCAAAAAACTAGAATTCCGCCCGATTAAAATATTTTTGTGTGCTATTGCCCACCCTTCCAAGTGGTTCCGGGACCCCCGGACCCCGATCCCCTAAAATTTTTCTAGACTATCAAATACGACCTAAGGTACCATAGACACCGCCCCACCATGATCGTTCCAAATGCTTTGCATTTTTCGGCCAAAAAACTAGAACTCCGCGCGATTTGCATATTTTCGTGTGCTATAGCTTACGCCTTCCGAGTGGTCCCGGGAGCCGTGGACCCCGATCGCCTAAAATTTTCCAGGCCATCAAATACGACCTAAGGAACCATAGTCACCGCCCCGCCATGATCGTTCCAAATGCTTTGCATTTTTCGGCCAAAAAACTAGAACTCCGCGCGATTTGCATATTTTCGTGTGCTATAGCTTTCGCCTTCCGAGTGGTTCCGGGAGCCGGGGACCCCGATCGCCTAAAATTTTCCGGGCCATCAAATACGACCTAAGGAACCATAGTCACCGCCCCGCCATGATCGTTCCTCATTTATTGCATTTTTCGGCCATAAAGCTAGAATTCCGCTCGATTACCATATTTTTGTGCGCCCCATGCCTTGCGAGTGGGCCGGGCCGCCGGACTCGGATCGCCTAAAAAATTTTCGGGCCATCAATTAGCACCTAAGGAACCATAGTCACCGCCTCGCCATGATTGTTCCTCATTTTTTGCATTTTTTGGCCAAAAAACTAGAATTCCGCCCGATTCCCATATTTTGTGTGTTATCGCCCACGCCTTCCGAGTGGGTCGGGCCCCCGAACTCGGATTGCCTAAAACTTTTCCGGACTATCAAATACGACCTAAGGAACCATAGTCACCGCCCCTCCATGATTGTTCCTCATTTTTTGCAATTTTTTGGCCAAAAAACTAGAATTCCGCCCGATTCCCATATTTTTGTGTGCTTTAGCCCACGCCTCCAAAGGGTTCCTGGGAACCCCGAACCCCGATCGTCTAAAAATTTTCCAGGCCATCAAATACGACCTAAGGAACCATAGTAACCACCCCGCCATGATTTTTCCTTATTTTTTGCGTTTTTCGGCCAAACAACTAGAATTTCGCCCGATCCCCATATTTTCGTGTGCTATACCCACGCATTCCGAGTGGTCCCAAGAGCCGCGGACCCCGATCGCCTAAAAATTTTTCGGACTACCAAATAAGACCTAAGGAACCATAGTCACCGCCCAGCCATGATCGTTCCTAGTTTTTTCCATTTTTCGGCCAAAAAACTAGAATTCCGCGCGATTCCCATATTTTCGTGTCCTACAGCCCACGCCTTCCAAGTGAACCCGGGAACTCCGGACCCCTATCACCTAAAATTTTTCCGGACTATCAAATACGACCTAAGGAACCATAGTCACCGCCCAACCATGATCATTCCTCATTTGTTGCGTTTTTCGGCCAAAAAACTAGAATTCCGCCCGATTACAATATTTTTGTGTGCTATTGCCCACCCTTCCAAGTGGTTCCGGGACCCCCGGACCCCGATCGCCTAAAATTTTTTCGGACTATCAAATACGACCTAAGGTACCATAGTCACCGCCCCACCATGATCATTCCAAATGCTTTGCATTTTTCGGCCAAAAAACTAGAACTCCGCGCGATTTGCATATTTTCGTGTGCTATAGCTTACGCCTTCCGAGTGGTCCCGGGAGCCGTGGACCCCGATCGCCTAAAATTTTCCGGGCCATCAAATACGACCTAAGGAACCATAGTCGCTGCCCCGCCATGATCGTTCCTCATTTATTGCATTTTTTGGCCAAAAAGCTAGAATTCCGCTCAATTACCATATTTTTATGTGCCCCACGCCTTCCTAGTGGGCCGGGCCGCCGGACTCGGATCGCCTAAAACATTTTTGGGCGATCAATTAGGACCTAAGGAACCATAGTCACCGCCTCGCCATGATCGTTCCTCAGTTTTTGCATTTTTGGGCCAAAAAACTAGAATTCCGCCCGATTCCCATAATTTTGCCTGCTTTCGCCCACGCCTTCCGAGTGGGTCGGCCCCCCCTGGAGACGGATAGCCTAAAAATTTTCCGGACTATCAAATATGACCTAAGGAACCATAGTCACCGCCCTGCCATGATCATTCCTAGTCTTTTGCGTTTTTCAGCCAAAAACTAGAATTTCGCACGATTTCCATATTTTCGTGTGCCTTAGCACACGCCTTCAAAGGGGTCCCGGGAACCCCGAAACCCGATCGTCTAAAAATTTTCCGGGCCATCAAATACGACCTAAGGAACCATTGTAACCACCCCGCCATGATCATTCCTCATTTTTTGCATTTTTCGGCCAAACAACTAGAATTTCGCCTAATTCCCATATTTTCGTGTGCTATACGCACGCATTCCGAGTGGTCCCAAGAGTTGCGGACCCCGATCGCCTAAAATATTTTCGAACTATCAAATAAGACCTAAGGAACCATAGTCACCGCCCAGCCATGATCGTTCCTAGTTTTTTCCATTTTTCGGCCAAAAAACTAGAATTCCGCGCGATTCCCATATTTTCGTGTCCTATAGCCCACGCCTTCCAAGTGAACCCGGGAACTCCGGACCCCTATCGCCTAAAATTTTTCCGGACTATCAAATACGACCTAAGGAACCATAGTCACCGCCCAACCATGATCATTCCTCATTTGTTGCATTTTTCGGCCAAAAAACTAGAATTCCGCCCGATTATAATATTTTTGTGTGCTATTGCCCACTCTTCCAAGTGGTTCCGGGACCCCCGGACCCCGATCGCCCAAAAATTTTCTGGACTATCAAATACGACCTAAGGTACCATAGTCACCGCCCCACCATGATCGTTCCAAATGCTTTGCATTTTTCGGCAAGAAAACTATAATTCCGCGCGATTTGCATATTTTCGTGTGCTATAGCTTACGCCTTCAGAGTGGTCCCGGGAGCCGTGGATCCCGATCGCCTAAAATTTTCCGGACCATCAAATATGACCTAAGGAACCATAGTCACCGCCTCGCCATGATCGTTCCTCTTTTTTGCATTTTTTGGCCAAAAAACTAGAATTCCGCCCGATTCCCATATTTTTGTGTGCTATCGCCCACGCCTTCCGAGTGGGTTGGGCCCCCCGGAGCCGGATCGCCTAAAAATTTTTCGGACTATCATATACGACCTAAGGAACCATAGTCACCGCCCAACCATGGTCATTCCTAGTCTTTTGCGTTTTTCAGCCAAAAATCTAGAATTCCGCGCGATTTCCATATTTTCGTGTGCTTTAGCCCACGCCTTCAAAGGGGTCCCGGGAACCCCGAACCCCGATCGCCTAAAAATTTTTCGGGCCATCAAATACGACCTAAGGAACCATAGTAACCACCCCGCCATGATCGTTCCTCATTTTTTGCGTTTTTCGGCCAAACAACTAGAATTTCGCCCGATTCCCATATTTTCGTGTGCTATACCCACGCATTCCGAGTGGTCCCAAGAGCCGCGGACCCCGATCGCCTAAAATTTTTCCGGACTATCAAATAAGACCTAAGGAACCATAGTCACCGCCCATCCATGATCGTTCCTAGTGTTTTCTATTTTTCGGCCAAAAAACTAGAATTCCGCGCGATTCCCATATTTTCGTGTCCTATGTAGCCCATGCCTTCCAAGTGAACCCGGGAACTCCGGACCCCTATCGCCTAAAATTTTTCCGGACTATCAAATATGACCTACGGAACCATAGTCACCGCCCAACCATGATCATTCCTCATTTGTTGCGTTTTTCTGCCAAAAAACTAGAATTCCGCCGGATTACAATATTTTTGTGTGCAATTGCCCACCCTTCCAAGTGGTTCCGGGACCCCCGGACCCCGATCGCCTAAAATTTTTCTAGACTATCAAATACGACCTAAGGTACCATAGACACCGCCCCACCATGATCGTTCCAAATGCTTTGCATTTTTCGGCCAAAAAACTAGAACTCCGCGCGATTTGCATATTTTCGTGTGCTATAGCTTACGCCTTCCGAGTGGTCCCGGGAGCCGTGGACCCCGATCGCCTAAAATTTTCCGGGCCATCAAATACGACCTAAGGAACCATAGTCACCACCCCGCTATGATCGTTCCTCATTTATTGCATTTTTCGGCCATAAAGCTAGAATTCCGCTCGATTACCAAATTTTTGTGCGCCCCATGCCTTGCGAGTGGGCCGGGCCGCCGGACTCGGATCGCCTAAAAATTTTTCGGGCCATCAATTAGGACCTAAGGAACCATAGTCACCGCCTCGCCATGATTGTTCCTCATTTTTTGCATTTTTTGGCCAAAAAATTAGAATTCCGCCCGATTCCCATATTTTTGTGTGTTATCGCCCACGCCTTCCGAGTGGGTCGGGCCCCTGGACTCGGATCGCCTAAAACTTTTCCGGACTATCAAATACTACCTAAGGAACCATAGTCACCGCCCCTCCATGATTGTTCCTCATTTTTTGCATTTTTTGGCCAAAAAACTAGAATTCCGCCCGATTCCCATATTTTTGTGTGCTTTAGCCCACGCCTCCAAAGGGGTCCTGGGAACCCCGAACCCCGATCGTCTAAAAATTTTCTAGGCCATCAAATACGACCTAAGGAACCATAGTAACCACCCCGCCATGATTGTTCCTCATTTTTTGCGTTTTTCGGCCAAACAACTAGAATTTCGCCCGATCCCCATATTTTCGTGTGCTATACCCACGCATTCCGAGTGGTCCCAAGAGCCGCGGACCCCGATCGCCTAAAATTTTTCCGGACTATCAAATAAGACCTAAGGAACCATAGTCACCCGCCCAGCCATGATCGTTCCTAGTTTTTTCCATTTTTCGGCCAAAAAACTAGAATTCCGCGCGATTCCCATATTTTCGTGTCCTACAGCCCACGCCTTCCAAGTGAACCCGGGAACTCCGGACCCCTATCACCTAAAATTTTTCCGGACTATCAAATACGACCTAAGGAACCATAGTCACCGCCCAACCATGATCATTCCTCATTTGTTACGTTTTTCGGCCAAAAAACTAGAATTCCGCCCGATTACAATATTTTTGTGTGCTATTGCCCACCCTTCCAAGTGGTTCCGGGACCCCCGGACCCCGATCGCCTAAAATTTTTCCGGACTATCAAATACGACCTAAGGTACCATAGTCACCGCCCCACCATGATCATTCCAAATGCTTTGCATTTTTCGGCCAAAAAACTAGAACTCCGCGCGATTTGCATATTTTCGTGTGCTATAGCTTACGCCTTCCGAGTGGTCCCGGGAGCCGTGGACCCCGGTCGCCTAAAATTTTCTGGGCCATCAAATACGACCTAAGGAACCATAGTCGCTGCCCCGCCATGATCGTTCCTCATTTATTGCGTTTTTTGGCCAAAAAGCTAGAATTCCGCTCGATTACCATATTTTTATGTGCCCCACGCCTTCCTAGTGGGCCGGGCCGCCGGACTCGGATCGCCTAAAAAATTTTGGGCCATCAATTAGGACCTAAGGAACCATAGTCACCGCCTCGCCATGATCGTTCCTCAGTTTTTGCATTTTTTGGCCAAAAAACTAGAATTCCGCCCGATTCCCATAATTTTGTGTGCTTTCGCACACGCCTTCCGAGTGGGTCGGGCCCCCCCTGGAGCCGGATAGCCTAAAAATTTTCCGGACTATCAAATACGACCTAAGGAACCATAGTCACCACCCTGCCATGATCGTTCCTAGTCTTTTGCATTTTTCAGCCAAAAGCTAGAATTCCGCACGATTTCCATATTTTCGTGTGCCTTAGCACACGCCTTCAAAGGGGTCCCGGGAACCCCGAACCCCGATCATCTAAAAATTTTCCGGGCCATCAAATACGACCTAAGGAACCATAGTAACCACCCCGCCATGATCGTTCCTCATTTTTTGCGTTTTTCGGCCAAACAACTAGAATTTCGCCTAATTCCCATATTTTCGTGTGCTATACGCACGCATTCCGAGTTGTCCCAAGAGCTGCGGACCCCGATCGCCTAAAATATTTTCGGACTATCAAATAAGACCTAAGGAACCATAGTCACCGCCCAGCCATGATCGTTCCTAGTTTTTTCCGTTTTTCGGCCAAAAAACTAGAATTCCGCGCGATTCCCATATTTTCGTGTCCTATAGCCCACGCCTTCCAAGTGAACCCGGGAACTCCGGACCCCTATCGCCTAAAATTTTTCCGGACTATCAAATACGACCTAAGGAACCATAGGCACCGCCCAGCCATGATCATTCCTCATTTGTTGCGTTTTTCGGCCAAAAAACTAGAATTCCGCCCGATTACAATATTTTTGTGTGCTATTGCCCACCCTTCCAAGTGGTTCCGGGACCCCCGGACCCCGATCGCCTAAAATTTTTCCGGGCCGTCAAATACGACCTTAGGAACCATAGTAACTGCCCTGCGATCATCGTTTCTCATTTTTTGCATTTTTCAGCCAAAAAACTAGAATTACGCCCGATTCCCATATTTTCGTGTGCTATACCCACGCCTTCCAAGTGGTCCGGTGAGCCGCGGACCCCGATCGCCTAAAATTTTTCCGGACTATCAAATATGACCTAAGGTACCATAGTCACCGCCCCACCATGATAGTTCCAAATGCTTTGCATTTTTCGGCCAAAAAACTAGAACTCCGCATGATTTGCATATTTTCGTGTGCTATAGCTTACGCCTTCCTAGTGGTCCTGGGAGCCGTGGACCCCGATCGCCTAAAATTTTCCGGGCTATCAAATACGACCTAAGGAACCATAGTAACCACCCCGCCATGATCGTTCCTCATTTTTTGCGTTTTTCGGCCAAACAACTAGAATTTCGCCTGATTCCCATATTTTCGTGTGCTATACCCACGCATTTCGAGTGGTCCCAAGAGCTGCGGACCCCGATTGCCTAAAATATTTTCGGACTATCAAATAAGACCTAAGGAACCATAGTCACCGCCCAGCCATGATCGTTCCTAGTTTTTTCCGTTTTTCGGCCAAAAAACTAGAATTCCGCGCGATTCCCATATTTTCGTGTCCTATAGCCCACGCCTTCCAAGTGAACCCGGGAACTCCGGACCCCTATCGCCTAAAATTTTTCCGGACTATCAAATACGACCTAAGGAACCATAGGCACCGCCCAGCCATGATCATTCCTCATTTGTTGCGTTTTTCGGCCAAAAAACTAGAATTCCGCCCGATTACAATATTTTTGTGTGCTATTGCCCACCCTTCCAAGTGGTTCCGGGACCCCCGGACCCCGATCGCCTAAAATTTTTCCGGGCCGTCAAATACGACCTTAGGAACCATAGTAACTGCCCTGCGATCATCGTTTCTCATTTTTTGCATTTTTCAGCCAAAAAACTAGAATTACGCCCGATTCCCATATTTTCGTGTGCTATACCCACGCCTTCCAAGTGGTCCGGTGAGCCGCGGACCCCGATCGCCTAAAATTTTTCCGGACTATCAAATATGACCTAAGGTACCATAGTCACCGCCCCACCATGATAGTTCCAAATGCTTTGCATTTTTCGGCCAAAAAACTAGAACTCCGCATGATTTGCATATTTTCGTGTGCTATAGCTTACGCCTTCCTAGTGGTCCTGGGAGCCGTGGACCCCGATCGCCTAAAATTTTCCGGGCTATCAAATACGACCTAAGGAACCATAGTAACCACCCCGCCATGATCGTTCCTCATTTTTTGCGTTTTTCGGCCAAACAACTAGAATTTCGCCTGATTCCCATATTTTCGTGTGCTATACCCACGCATTTCGAGTGGTCCCAAGAGCTGCGGACCCCGATTGCCTAAAATATTTTCGGACTATCAAATAAGACCTAAGGAACCATAGTCACCGCCCAGCCATGATCGTTCCTAGTTTTTTCCGTTTTTCGGCCAAAAAACTAGAATTCCGCGCGATTCCCATATTTTCGTGTCCTATAGCCCACGCCTTCCAAGTGAACCCGGGAACTCCGGACCCCTATCGCCTAAAATTTTTCCGGACTATCAAATACGACCTAAGGAACCATAGGCACCGCCCAGCCATGATCATTCCTCATTTGTTGCGTTTTTCGGCCAAAAAACTAGAATTCCGCCCGATTACAATATTTTTGTGTGCTATTGCCCACCCTTCCAAGTGGTTCCGGGACCCCCGGACCCCGATCGCCTAAAATTTTTCCGGGCCGTCAAATACGACCTTAGGAACCATAGTAACTGCCCTGCGATCATCGTTTCTCATTTTTTGCATTTTTCAGCCAAAAAACTAGAATTACGCCCGATTCCCATATTTTCGTGTGCTATACCCACGCCTTCCAAGTGGTCCGGTGAGCCGCGGACCCCGATCGCCTAAAATTTTTCCGGACTATCAAATATGACCTAAGGTACCATAGTCACCGCCCCACCATGATAGTTCCAAATGCTTTGCATTTTTCGGCCAAAAAACTAGAACTCCGCATGATTTGCATATTTTCGTGTGCTATAGCTTACGCCTTCCTAGTGGTCCTGGGAGCCGTGGACCCCGATCGCCTAAAATTTTCCGGGCTATCAAATACGACCTAAGGAACCATAGTAACCACCCCGCCATGATCGTTCCTCATTTTTTGCGTTTTTCGGCCAAACAACTAGAATTTCGCCTGATTCCCATATTTTCGTGTGCTATACCCACGCATTTCGAGTGGTCCCAAGAGCTGCGGACCCCGATTGCCTAAAATATTTCCGGACTATCAAATAAGACCTAAGGAACCATAGTCACCGCCCAGCCATGAACGTTCCTAGTTTTTTCGTTTTTCGGCCAAAAAACTAGAATTCCGCGCGATTCCCATATTTTCGTGTCCTATAGCCCACGCCTTCCAAGTGAACCCGGGAACTCCGGACCCCTATCGCCTAAAATTTTTCCAGACTATCAAATACGACCTAAGGAACAATAGGCACCGCCCAGCCATGATCATTCCTCATTTGTTGCGTTTTTCGGCAAAAATACTAGAATTTCGCCCGATTACAATATTTTTGTTTGCTATTGCCCACCCTTCCAAGTGGTTCCGGGACCACCGGACCCCGATCGCCTAAAATTTTTCCGGGCCGTCAAATACGACCTAATGAACCATAGTAACCGCCCTGCGATCATCGTTTCTCATTTTTTGCATTTTTCAGCCAAAAAACTAAAATTACGCCCGATTCCCATATTTTCGTGTGCTATACCCACGCCTTCCAAGTGGTCCGGGGAGCCGCGGACCCCGATCGCCAAAAATTTTTCCGGACTATCAAATACGACCTAAGGTACCATAGTCACCGCCCCACCATGATAGTTCCAAATGCTTTGCATTTTTCGGCCAAAAAACTAGAACTCCGCGTGATTTGCATATTTTCGTGTGCTATAGCTTACGCCTTCCTAGTGGTCCCGGGAGCCGTGGACCCCGATCGCCTAAAATTTTTCGGGCCATCAAATACGATCTAAGGAACCATAGTAACCACCCCGCCATGATTGTTCCTCATTTTTTGCGTTTTTCGGCCAAACAACTAGAATTTTGCCTGATTCCCAAATTTTCGTATGCTATACCCACGCATTTCGAGTGGTCCCAAGTGCTGCGGACCCCGATCGCCTAAAATATTTCCGGACTATCAAATAAGACCTAAGGAACCATAGTCACCGCCCAGCCATGATCGTTCCTAGTTTTTTCCATTTTTCGGCCAAAAAACTAGAATTCCGCGCGATTCCCATATTTTCGTGTCCTATAGCCCACGCCTTCCAAGTGAACCCGGGAACTCCGGACCCCTATCGCCTAAAATTTTTCCGGACTATCAAATACGACCTAAGGAACCATAGTCACCACCCAGCCATGATCATTCCTCATTTGTTAAGTTTTTCGGCCAAAAAACTAGAATTCCGCCCGATTACAATATTTTTGTGTGCTATTGCCCACCCTTCCAAGTGGTTCCGGGACCCCCGGACCCCGATCGCCTAAAATTTTTCCGGGCCATCAAATACGACCTAAGGAACCATAGAAACCGCCCTGCGATCATCGTTTCTCATTTTTTGCATTTTTCGGCCAAAAAACTAGAATTACGCCCGATTCCCATATTTTCGTGTGCTATACCCACGCCTTCCGAGTGGTCCCGGGAGCCGTGGATCCCGATCGCCTAAAATTTTCCGGGCCATCAAATATGACCTAAGGAACCATAGTCACCGCCCCACCATGATAGTTCCAAATGCTTTGCATTTTTCGGCCAAAAAACTAGAACTCCGCGTGATTTGCATATTTTCGTGTGCTATAGCTTACGCCTTCCTAGTGGTCCCGGTAGCCGTGGAACCCGATCGCCTAAAATTTTTCGGGCCATCAAATACGACCTAAGGAACCATAGTCACCGCCCCGATTCCCATATTTTTGTGTGCTATCGCCCACGCCTTCCGAGTGGGTCGGGCCCCACTGAGCCGGATCGCCTAAAAATTTTTCGGACTATAAAATATGACCTAAGGAACCATAGTCACCACCCTGCTATGATCGTTCCTAGTCTTTTGCGTTTTTCAGCCAAAAAACTAGAATTCCGCGCGATTTCCATATTTTCGTGTGCCAAGCCCACGCCTTCAAAGGGGTCCCGGGAACCCCGAACCCCGATCGTCTAAAAATTTTGCGGGCCATCAAATACGACCTAAGGACCATAACAACCACCCCGCCATGATCGTTCCTCATGTTTTGCGTTTTTCGGCCAAACAACTAGAATTTCGCCCGATTCCCATATTTTCGTGTGCTATACCCACGCATTCCGAGTGGTCTCAAAAGCCGCGGAACCCGATCGCCTAAAATTTTTCCGGACTATCAAATAAGACCTAAGGAACCATAGTCACCACCCAGCCATGGTCCTTCGTAGTTTTTTCCGTTTTTCGGCGAAAAAACTAGAATTCCACGCGATTCCCATATTTTCGTGTCCTATAGCCCACGCCTTCCAAGTGAACTCGGGAACTCCGGACCCCTATCGCCTAAAATTTTTACGGACTATCAAATACGACCTAAGGAACCATAGTCACCGCCCAGCCATGATCATTTCTCATTTGTTGCGTTTTTCGGCCAAAAAACTAGAATTCCGCCCGATTACAATATTTTTGTGTGCTATTGCCCACCCTTCCAAGTGGTTCCGGGACCCCCGGACCCCGATCGCCTAAAATTTTTCCGGACTATCAAATATGACCTAAGGTACCATAGTCACCGCCCCACCATGATCATTCCAAATGCTTTGCATTTTTCGGCCAAAAAACTAGAACTCCGCGCGATTTGCATATTTTCGTGTGCTATAGCTTACGCCTTCCGAGTGGTCCCGGGAGCCGTGGACCCCGATCGCCTAAAATTTTCCGGGCCATCAAATACGACCTAAGGAACCATAGTCACCGCCTCGCCATGATCGTTCCTCATTTTATGCATTTTTTGGCCAAAAAACTAGAATTCCCCCCGATTCCCATATTTTTGTGTTCTATCGCCCACGCCTTCCGAGTGGGTCGGGCCCCCCTGAGCCGGATCGCCTAAAAATTTTCCGGACTATCAAATACGACCTAAGGAACCATAGTCACCACCCCGCCATGATCGTTTCTAGTCTTTTGTGTTTTTCAGCCAAAAAAGTAGAATTCCGCGCGATTTCCATATTTTCGTGTGCAAAGCCCACGCCTTCAAAGGGGTCCCGGGAACCCCGAACCCCGATCGTCTAAAAATTTTCCGGGCCTTCAAATACGACCTAAGGAACCATAATAACCACCCCGCCATGATCGTTCCTCGTGTTTTGCATTTTTCAGCCAAACAACTAGAATTTCGCCCGATTCCCATATTTTCGTGTGCTATACCCACGCATTCCGAGTGGTCTCAAAATCCGCGGAACCCGATCGCCTAAAATTTTTTCCGGACTATCAAATAAGACCTAAGGAACCATAGTCACCACCCAGCCATGGTCCTTCCTAGTTTTTTCCGTTTTTCGGCCAAAAAACTAGAATTTCACGCGATTCCCATATTTTCGTGTCCTATAGCCCACGCCTTCCAAGAGAACCCGGGAACTCCGGACCCCTATCGCCTAAAATTTTTACGGACTATCAAATACGACCTAAGGAACCATAGTCATCGCCCAGCCATGATCATTCCTCATTTGTTGCGTTTTTCGGCCAAAAAACTAGAATTCCGCCCGATTACAATATTTTTGTGTGCTATTGCCCACTCTTCCAAGTGGTTCCGGGACCCCCGGACCCCGATCGCCTAAAATTTTTCCGGACTATCAAATATGACCTAAGGTACCATAGTCACCGCCCCACCATGATCATTCCAAATGCTTTGCATTTTTCGGCCAAAAAACTAGAACTCCGCGCGATTTGCATATTTTCGTGTGCTATAGCTTACGCCTTCCGAGTGGTCCCGGGAGCCGTGGACCCCGATCGCCTAAAATTTTCCGGGCCATCAAATACGACCTAAGGAACCATAGTCACCGCCACTCCATGATCGTTCCTCATTTATTGCGTTTTTCGGCCAAAAAGCTAGAATTCCTCTCGATTACCCTATTTTTGTGTGCCACACGCCTTCCGAGTGGGCCGAGCCGCCGGACTCGGATCGCCTAAAAACTTTTCGGGCCATCAATTAGGACCTAAGGAACCATAGTCACCGCCTCGCCATGATTGTTCCTCATTTTTTGCCTTTTTTAGCCAAAAAACTACAATTCCGCCTGATTCCCATATTTTTGCGTGCTATCGCCCACGCCTTCCGAGTGGGTCGGGTCCCCCGGAGCCGGATCGCCTAAAATTTTTTCGGACTATCAAATACAACCTAAGAAACCATAGTCACTGCCCCGCCATGATCGTTCCTAGTCTTTTGCATTTTTCAGCCAAAAAACTAGAATTCCGTGCGATTTCCATATTTTCGTGTGCTTTAGCCCACGCCTCCAAAGGGGTCCTGGGAACCCCGAACCCCGATCGTCTAAAAATTTTCTGGGCCATCAAATACGACCAAAGGAACTATAGTAACCACCCTGCCATGATCGTTCCTCATTTTTTGTGTTTTTCGGCCAAATAACTAGAATTTCGCCCGATTCTCATATTTTCGTGTGCTATACCCACGCATTCCGAGTGGTCCCAAGAGCCGCGGACCCCGATCGCCTAAAATTTTTCGGACTATCAAATAAGACCTAAGGAACCATAGTCACTGCCTAGCCATGATCGTTTGCTAGTTTTTTCCGTTTTTCGGCCAAAAAACTAGAACTCCGCGCGATTTGCATATTTTCGTGTGCTATAGCTTACGCCTTCCGAGTGGTCCCGGGAGCCGTGGACCCCGATCGCCTAAAATTTTCCGGGCCATCAAATACGACCTAAGGAACCATAGTCGCTGCCCCGCCATGATCGTTCCTCATTTATTGCGTTTTTCGCCCAAAAAGCTAGAATTCCGCTCGATTACCATATTTTTATGTGCCCCACGCCTTCCGAGTAGGCCGGGCCGCCGGACTCGGATCGCCTAAAAAATTTCCGGGCCATCAATTAGGACCTAAGGAACCATAGTCACCGCCTCGCCCTGATTGTTCCTCATTTTTTGCATTTTTTTGCCAAAAAACTAGAATTCCGCCCGATTCCCATATTTTTGTGTGTTATCGCCCACGCCTTCCGAGTGGGTCGGGCCCCCCGGAGCCGGATCGCCTAAAACTTTTTCGGACTATCAAATACGACCTAAGGAACCATAGTCACCGCCCCTCCATGATCGTTCCTAGTCTTTTGCGTTTTTCAGCCAAAAAACTAGAATTCCGTGCGATTTCCATATTTTCGTGTGCTTTAGCCCACGCCTCCAAAGGGGTCCTGGGAACCCCGAACCCCGATCGTCTAAAAATTTTCCAGGCCATCAAATACGACCTAAGGAACCATAGTAACCACCCCGCCATGATCGTTTCTCATTTTTTGCGTTTTTCGGCCAAACAACTAAAATTTCGCCCGATCCCCATATTTTCGTGTGCTATACCCACGCATTCCGAGTGGTCACAAGAGCCACGGACCCCGATCGCCTAAAATTTTTCCGGACTATCAAATAAGACCTAAGGAACCATAGTCACCGCCCAGCCATGATCGTTCCTAGTTTTTTCCAGTTTTCGGCCAAAAAACTAGAATTCCGCGCGATTCCCATATTTTCGTGTCCTACAGCCCACGCCTTCCAAGTGAACCCGGGAACTCCGGACCCCTATCGCCTAAAATTTTTCCGGACTATCAAATACGACCTAAGGAACCATAGTCACCGCCCAACCATGATCATTCCTCATTTGTTGCGTTTTTCGGCCAAAAAACTAGAATTCCGCCCGATTACAATATTTTTGTGTGCTATTGCCCACCCTTCCAAGTGGTTCCGGGACCCCCGGACCCCGATCGCCTAAAATTTTTCCGGACTATCAAATACGACCTAAGGTACCATAGTCACCGCCCCACCATGATCATTCCAAATGCTTTGCAATTTTCGGCCAAAAAACTAGAACTCCGCGCGATTTGCATATTTTTGTGTGCTATAACTTACGCCTTCCGAGTGGTCCCGGGAGCCGTGGACCCCGATCGCCTAAAATTTTCCGGGCCATCAAATATGACCTAAGGAACCATAGTCGCTGCCCCGCCATGATCGTTCCTCATTTATTGCGTTTTTCGGCCAAAAAGCTAGAATTCCGCTCGATTACCATATTTTTATGTGCCCCACGCCTTCCGAGTGGGCCGGGCCACCGGACTCGGATCGCCTAAAAAATTTTCGGGCCATCAATTAGGACCTAAGGAACCATAGTCACCGCCTCGCCATGATCGTTCCTCAGTTTTTGCATTTTTCGGCCAAAAAACTTGAATTCCGCCCGATTCCCATAATTTTGTGTGCTTTCGCCCACGCCTTCCGTGTGGGTCGGGCCCCCTGGAGCCGGATAGCCTAAAAATTTTCCGGACTATCAAATACGACCTAAGGAACCATAGTCACTGCCCCGCCATGATCGTTCCTAGTCTTTTGCGTATTTCAGCCAAAAACTAGAATTCCGCACGATTTCCATATTTTCGTGTGCCTTAGCACACGCCTTCAAAGGGGTCCCGGGAACCCCGAACCCCGATCGTCTAAAAATTTTCGGGCCATCAATTAGGACCTAAGGAACCATAGTCACCGCCTCGCCATGATCGTTCCTCAGTTTTTGCATTTTTTGGCCAAAAAACTAGAATTCCGCCCGATTCCCATAATTTTGTGTGCTTTCGCCCACGCCTTCCGAGTGGGTCGGGCCCCCCTGGAGCCGGATAGCCTAAAAATTTTCCGGACTATCAAATACGACCTAAGGAACCATAGTCACTGCCCCGCCATGATCGTTCCTAGTCTTTTGCGTATTTCAGCCAAAAACTAGAATTCCGCGCGATTCCCATATTTTCGTGTCCTATAGCCCACGCCTTCCAAGTGAACCCGGGAACTCCGGACCCCTATCGCCTAAAATTTTTCCGGACTATCAAATACGACCTAAGGAACCATAGGCACCGCCCAGCGATGATCATTCCTCATTTGTTGCATTTTTCGGCCAAAAAACTAGAATTCCGCCGGATTACAATATTTTTGTGTGCTATTGCCCACCCTTCCAAGTGGTTCCGGGACCCCTGGACCCCGATCGCCTAAAATTTTTCTGGGCCGTCAAATACGACCTAAGGAACCATAGTAACTGCCCTGCGATCATCGTTTCTCATTTTTTGCATTTTTCGGCCAAAAAACTAGAATTACACCCGATTCACATATTTTCGTGTGCTATACCCACGCCTTCCAAGTGGTCCGGGGAGCCGCGGACCCCGATCGCCTAAAATTTTTCCGGACTATCAAATACGACCTAAGGTACCATAGTCACCGCCCCACCATGATAGTTCCAAATGCTTTGCATTTTTCGGCCAAAAAACTAGAACTCCGCGTGATTTGCATATTTTCGTGTGCTATAGCTTACGCCTTCCTAGTGGTCCCGGGAGCCGTGGACCCCGATCGCCCAAAATTTTCCGGGCCATCAAATACGACCTAAGGAACCATAGTAACCACCCCGCCATGATCGTTCCTCATTTTTTGCGTTTTTCGGCCAAACAACTAGAATTTCGCCTGATTCCCATATTTTCGTGTGCTATACCCACGCATTCCGAGTGGTCCCAAGAGCTGCGGACCCCGATCGCCTAAAATATTTTCGGACTATCAAATAAGACCTAAGGAACCATAGTCACCGCCCAGCCATGATCGTTCCTAGTTTTTTCCGTTTTTCGGCCAAAAAACTAGAATTCCGCGCGATTCCCATATTTTCGTGTCCTATAGCCCACGCCTTCCAAGTGAACCCGGGAACTCCGGACCCCTATCGCCTAAAATTTTTCCGGACTATCAAATACGACCTAAGGAACCATAGGCACCGCCCAGCCATGATCATTCCTCATTTGTTGCGTGTTTCGGCCAAAAAACTAGAATTCCGCCCGATTACAATATTTTTGTGTGCTATTTCCCACCCTTCCAAGTGGTTCCGGGACCCCCGGACCCCGATCGCCTAAAATTTTTTCGGGCCGTCAAATACGACCTAAGGAACCATAGTAACCGCCTTGCGATCATCATTTCTCATTTTTTGCATTTTTCGGCCAAAAAACTAGAATTACGCCCGATTCCCATATTTTCATGTGCTATACCCACGCCTTCCAAGTGGTCCGGGGAGCCGCGGACCCCGATCGCCTAAAATTTTTCCGGACTATCAAATACGACCTAAGGTACCATAGTCACCGCCCCACCATGATAGTTCCAAATGCTTTGCATTTTTCGGCCAAAAAACTAGAACTCCGCGTGATTTGCATATTTTCGTGTGCTATCGCTTACGCCTTCCTAGTGGTCCCGGGAGCCGTGGACCCCGATCGCCCAAAGTTTTCCGGGCCATCAAATACGACCTAAGGAACCATAGTAACCACCCCGCCATGATCGTTCCTCATTTTTTGCGTTTTTCGGCCAAACAACTAGAATTTCGCCTGATTGCCATATTTTCGTGTGCTATACCCACGCATTCCGAGTGGTCCCAAGAGCTGCGGATCCCGATCGCCTAAAATATTTCCGGACTATCAAATAAGACCTAAGGAACCATAGTCACCACCCAGCCATGATCGTTCCTAGTTTTTTCCGTTTTTCGGCCAAAAAACTAGAATTCCGCGCGATTCCCATATTTTCGTGTCCTATAGCCCACGCCTTCCAAGTGAACCCGGGAACTCCGGACCCCTATCGCCTAAAATTTTTCCGGACTATCAAATACGACCTAAGGAACCATAGTCACCGCCCAGCCATGATCATTCCTCATTTATTAAGTTTTTCGGCCAAAAAACTAGAATTCCGCCCGATTACAATATTTTTGTGTGCTATTGCCCACCCTTCCAAGTGGTTCCGGGACCCCGGACCCCGATCGCCTAAAATTTTTCCGGTCCGTCAAATACAAACTAAGGAACCATAGTAACCGCCCTGCGATCATCGTTTCTCATTTTTAGCATTTTTCGGCCAAAAAACTAGAATTACGCCCGATTCCCATATTTTTGTGTGCTATACCCACGCCTTCCAAGTGGTCCGGGGAGCCGCGGACCCCAATCGCCTAAAATTTTTTCGGACTATCAAATACGACCTAAGGTACCATAGTCACCGCCCCACCATGATAGTTCCAAATGCTTTGCATTTTTCGGCCAAAAAACTAGAACTCCGCGTGATTTGCATATTTTCGTTTGCTATAGCTTACGCCTTCCTAGTGGTCCCGGGAGCCGTGGACCCCGATCGCCTAAAAATTTTCGGGCCATAAAATACGTCCTAAGGAACCATAGTCACTGCCCCGCCATGATCGTTCCTAATTTATTGCGTTTTTCGGGGAAAAAGCTAGAAATTCGCTCGATTACCATCTTTTTATGTGCCCCACGCCTTCCGAGTGGGCCGGGCCGCCGGACTCGGATCGCCTAAAAAATTTTTGGGCCATCAATTAGGACCTAAGGAACCATAGTCACCGCCTCGCCATGATCGTTCCTCATTTTTTGCATTTTTTGGCCAAAAAACTAGAATTCCCCCCGATTCCCATATTTTTGTGTGCTATCGCCCACGCCTTCCGAGTGGGTCGGGCCCCCCTGAGCCGGATCGCCTAAAACTTTTCCGGACTATCAAATACGACCTAGGGAACCATAGTCACCGCCCCGCCATGATCGTTCCTAGTCTTTTGCGTTTTTCAGCCAAAAAACTAGAATTCCGCGCGATTTCCATATTTTCGTGTGCCAAGCCCATGCCTTCAAAGGGGTCCCGGGAACCCCGAACCCCGATTGTCTAAAAATTTTCCGGGCCATCAAATACGACCTAAGGAACCATAATAACTACCCCGCCATGATCGTTCCTCATGTTTTGCGTTTTTCGGCCAAACAACTAGAATTTCGCCCGATTCCCATATTTTCGTGTGCTATACCCACGCATTCCGAGTGGTCTCAAGAGCCGCGGAACCCGATCGCCTAAAATTTTTCCGGACTATCAAATAAGACCTAAGGAACCATAGTCACCACCCAGCCATGGTCCTTCCTAGTTTTTTCCGTTTTTCGGCCAAAAAATTAGAATTCCACGCGATTCCCATATTTTCGTGTCCTATAGCCCACGCCTTCCAAGTGAACCCGGGAACTCCGGACCCCTATCGCCTAAAATTTTTACGGACTATCAAATACGACCTAAGGAACCATAGTCACCGCCCAGCCATGATCATTCCTCATTTGTTGCGTTTTTCGGCCAAAAAACTAGAATTCCGCCCGATTACAATATTTTTGTGTGCTATTGCCCACCCTTCCAAGTGGTTCCGGGACCCCTGGACCCCGATCGCCTAAAATTTTTCCGGACTATCAAATATGACCTAAGGTACCATAGTCACCGCCCCACCATGATCGTTCCAAATGCTTTGCATTTTTCGAACAAAAAACTAGAACTCCGCGCGATTTGCATATTTTCGTATGCTATAGCTTACGCCTTCCGAGTGGTCCTGGGAGCCGTGGACCCCGATCTCCTAAAATTTTCCGGGCCATCAAATACGACCTAATGAACCATAGTCACCGCCACGCCATGATCGTTCCTCATTTATTGCGTTTTTCGGCCAAAAAGCTAGAATTCCGCTCGATTACCCTATTTTTGTGTGCCCCATGCCTTCCGAGTGGGCCGAGCCGCCGGACTCGGATCGTCTAAAAACTTTTCGGGCCATCAATTAGGACCTAAGGAACCATAGTCACCGCCTTGCCATTATCGTTCCTCATTTTTTGCCTTTTTTGGCCAAAAAACTAAAATTCCACCCGATTCCCATATTTTTGTGTGCTATCGCCCACGCCTTCCGAGTGGGTCGGGCCCCCCGGAGCCGGATCGCCTAAAATTTTTCCGGACTATCAAATACGACCTAAGAAACCATAGTCACCGCCCCGCCATGATCGTTCCTAGTCTTTTGCGTTTTTCAGCCAAAAAACTAGAATTCCGCATGATTTCCATATTTTCGTGTGCAAGCCCACGCCTTCAAAGGGGTCCCGGGAACCCCGAACCCCGATCATCTAAAAATTTTCTGGGCCATCAAATACGACCTAAGGAACTATAGTAACCATCCCGCCATGATCGTTCCTCATTTTTTGTGTTTTTCGGCCAAACAACTAGAATTTCGCCCGATTCCCATATTTTCGTGTGCTATACCCAAGCATTCCGAGTGGTCCCAAGAGCCGCGGACCCCGATCGCCAAAAATTTTCTGGACTATCAAATAAGACCTAAGGAACCATAGTCACCGCCTAGCCATGATCGTTTGCTAGTTTTTTCCGTTTTTCGGCCAAAAAACTAGAATTCCGCGCGATTCCCATATTTTCGTGTCCTATAGCCCACGCCTTCCAAGTGAACCCGGGAACTCCGGACCCCTATCGCCTAAAATTTTTCCGGACTATCAAATACGACCTAAGGAACCATAGTCACCACCCAGCCATGATCATTCCTCATTTGTTGCATTTTTCGGCCAAAAAACTAGAATTCCGCCCGATTACAATATTTTTGTGTGCTATTGCCCACCCTTCCAAGTGGTTCCGGGACCCCCGGACCCCAATCGCCTAAATTTTTTCTGGGCCGTCAAATATGACCTAAGGAACCATAGTAACCTCCCCGCGATCATCGTTTCTCATTTGTTGCGTTTTTTGGCCAAAAAACTAGAATTCCGCCCGATTACAATATTTTTGTGTGCTATTGCCCACCCTTCCAAGTGGTTCCGGGACCCCCGGACCCCGATCGCCTAAAATTTTTCCGGACTATCAAATACGACCTAAGGTACCATAGTCACCGCCCCACCATGATCGTTCCAAATGCTTTGCATTTTTCGGCTCAAAAACTAGAACTCCGCTCGATTTGCATATTTTCGTGTGCTATAGCTTACGCCTTCCGAGTGGTCCCGGGAGCCGTGGCCCCCGATCGCCTAAAATTTTCCGGGCCATCAAATACGACCTAAGGAACCATAGTCGTCGCCCCGCCATGATCGTTCCTCATTTATTGCGTTTTTCGGCGAAAAAGCAAGAATTCCGCTCGATTACCATATTTTTATGTGCCCCGCGCCTTCCGAGTGGGCCGGGCCACCGGACTCGGATCGCCTAAAAGATTTTCGGGCCATCAATTAGGACCTAAGGAACCATAGTCACCGCCTCGCCATGATCGTTCCTCATCTTTTGCATTTTTTGGCCAAAAAACTAGAATTCCGCCCGATTCCCATATTTTTGTGTGCTATCGCCCACGCCTTCCGAGTGGGTCGGGCCCCCCGGAGCCGGATAGCCTAAAAATTTTCCGGACTATCAAATACGACCTAAGGAACCATAGTCACTGCCCCGCCATGATCGTTCCTAGTCTTTTGCATTTTTCAGCCAAAAAACTAGAATTCCGCACGATTTCCATATTTTCGTGTGCTTTAGCCCCACGCCTTCAAAGGGGTCCTGGGAACCCCTAACCCCGATCGTCTAAAAATTTTCCGGGCCATCAAATACGACCTAAGGAACCATAGTAACCACCTCGCCATGATCGTTCCTCATTTTTTGTGTTTTTTGGCCAAACAACTAGAATTTCGCCTGATTCCCATATTTTCGTGTGTTATACCCACGCATTCCGAGTGGTCCAAAGAGCCGCGGACCCCGATCGCCTAAAATATTTCCGGACTATCAAGTAAGACCTAAGGAACCATAGTCACCGCCCAGCCATGATCGTTCCTAGTTTTTTCCATTTTTCGGCCAAAAAACTAGAATTCCGCGCGATTCCCATATTTTCGTGTCCTATAGCCCACGCCTTCCAAGTGAACCCGGGAACTCCGGACCCCTATCGCCTAAAATTTTTACGGACTATCAAATACGACCTAAGGAACCATAGTCACCGCCCAGCCATGATCATTCCTCATTTGTTGCGTTTTTCGGCCATCAAACTAGAATTTCGCCCGATTACAATATTTTTGTGTGCTATTGCCCACCCTTCCAAGTGGTTCCGGGACCCCCGGACCCCGATCGCCTAAAATTTTTCCGGGCCGTAAAATACGACCTAAGGAACCATAGTCACCGCCCCGCCATGATCGTTCCTAGTCTTTTGCATTTTCAGCCAAAAAACTAGAATTCCGCACGATTTCCATATTTTCGTGTGCTTTAGCCCACGCCTTCAAAGGGGTCCCGGGAACCCCGAACCCCGATCGTCTAAAAATTTTCCGGGCCATCAAATACGACCTAAGGAACCATAGTAACCACCCCGCCATGATCATTCCTCATTTTTTGCGTTTTTCGGCCAAACAACTAGAATTTCGCCCGATTCCCATATTTTCGTGTGCTATACCCACGCATTCCTAGTGTTCCCAAGAGCCGAGGACCCCGATCGCCTAAAATATTTCTGGTCTATCAAATAAGACCTAAGGAACCATAGTCACTGCCCAGCCATGATCGTTCCTAGTTTTTTCCGTTTTTCGGCCAAAAAACTAGAATTCCGCGCGATTCCCATATTTTTGTGTCCTATAGCCCACGCCTTCCAAGTTAACCCGGGAACTCCGGACCCCTATCGCCTAAAATTTTTCTGGACTATCAAATACGACCTAAGGAACCATAGTCACCGCCTTGCCATGATCATTCCTCATTTGTTGCGTTTTTCGGCCAAAAAACTAGAATTCCGCCCGATTACAATATTTTTGTGTGCTATTGCCCACCCTTCCAAGTGGTTCCGGGACCCCCGGACCTCGATCGCCTAAAATTTTTCCGGACTATCAAATACGACCTAAGGTACCATAGTCACCGCCCCACCATGATCGTTCCAAATGCTTTGCATTTTTCGGCTCAAAAACTAGAACTCCGCTCGATTTGCATATTTTCGTGTGCTATAGCTTACGCCTTCCGAGTGGTCCCGGGAGCCGTGGCCCCCGATCGCCTAAAATTTTCCGGGCCATCAAATACGACCTAAGGAACCATAGTCGTCGCCCCGCCATGATCGTTCCTCATTTATTGCGTTTTTCGGCAAAAAAGCTAGAATTCCGCTCGATTACCATATTTTTATGTGCCCCACGCCTTCCGAGTGGGCCGGGCCGCCGGACTCGGATCGCCTAAAAAATTTTCGGGCCATCAATTAGGACCTAAGGAACCATAGTCACCGCCTCGCCATGATAGTTCCTCATCTTTTGCATTTTTTGGCCAAAAAACTAGAATTCCGCCCGATTCCCATATTTTTGTGTGCTATCGCCCACGCCTTCCGAGTGGGTCGGGCCCCCCGGAGCCGGATAGCCTAAAAATTTTCCGGACTATCAAATACGACCTAAGGAACCATAGTCACCGCCCCGCCACGATCGTTCCTAGTCTTTTGCATTTTTCAGCCAAAAAACTAGAATTCCGCACGATTTCCATATGTTCGTGTGCTTTAGCCCCACGCCTTCAAAGGGGTCCCGGGAATCCCTAACCCCGATCGTCTAAAAATTTTCTGGGCCATCAAATACGACCTAAGGAACCATAGTAACCACCTCGCCATGATCGTTCCTCATTTTTTGCGTTTTTCGGCCAAACAACTAGAATTTCGCCTGATTCCCATATTTTTGTGTGTTATACCCAGGCATTCCGAGTGGTCCAAAGAGCCGCGGACCCCGATCGCCTAAAATATTTCCAGACTATCAAGTAAGACCTAAGGAACCATAGTCACCGCCCAGCCATGATCGTTCCTAGTTTTTTCCATTTTTCGGCCAAAAAACTAGAATTCCGCGCGATTCCCATATTTTCGTGTCCTATAGCCCACGCCTTCCAAGTGAACCCGGGAACTCCGGACCCCTATCGCCTAAAATTTTTACGGACTATCAAATACGACCTAAGGAACCATAGTCACCGCCCAGCCATGATCATTCCTCATTTGTTGCGTTTTTCGGCCATCAAACTAGAATTTCGCCCGATTACAATATTTTTGTGTGCTATTGCCCACCCTTCCAAGTGGTTCCGGGACCCCCGGACCCCGATCGCCTAAAATTTTTCCGGGCCGTCAAATACGACCTAAGGAACCATAGTCACCGCCCCGCCATGATCGTTCCTAGTCTTTTGCATTTTTCAGCCAAAAAACTAGAATTCCGCACGATTTCCATATTTTCGTGTGCTTTAGCCCACGCCTTCAAAGGGGTCCCGGGAACCCCGAACCCCGATCGTCTAAAAAATTTCCGGGCAATCAAATACGACCTAAGGAACCATAGTAACCACCCCGCCATGATCATTCCTCATTTTTTGCGTTTTTCGGCCAAACAACTAGAATTTTGCCCGATTCCCATATTTTCGTGTGCTATACCCACGCATTCCTAGTGTTCCCAAGAGCCGAGGACCCCGATCGCCTAAAATATTTCTGGTCTATCAAATAAGACCTAAGGAACCATAGTCACCGCCCAGCCATGATCGTTCCTAGTTTTTTCCGTTTTTCGGCCAAAAAACTAGAATTCCGCGCGATTCCCATATTTTCGTGTCCTATAGCCCACGCCTTCCAAGTGAACCCGGGAACTCCGGACCCCTATCGCCTAAAATTTTTCTGGACTATCAAATACGACCTAAGGAACCATAGTCACCGCCTTGCCATGATCATTCCTCATTTGTTGCGTTTTTCGGCCAAAAAACTAGAATTCCGCCCGATTACAATATTTTTGTGTGCTATTGCCCACCCTTCCAAGTGGTTCCGGGACCCCCGGACCCCGATCGCCTAAATTTTTTTCGGGACATCAAATACGACCTAAGGAACCATAGTAACCGCCCCGCGATCATCGTTTCTCATCTTTTGCATTTTTCGGCCAAAAAACTAGAATTACGTCCGATTCCCATATTTTCGTGTGCTATACCCACGCCTTCCAAGTGGTACGGGGTGCCGCAGACCCCGATCGCCTAAAATTTTTCTAGACTATCAAATATGACCTAAGGTACCATAGTCACCGCCCCACCATGATCGTTCCAAATGCTTTGCATATTTCGGCCAAAAAACTAGAACTCCGCGCGATTTGCATATCTTCGTGTGCTATAGCTTACGCCTTCCGAGTGGTCCCGGGAGCCGTGGACCCCGATCGCCTAAAATTTTCCGGGCCATCAAATACGACCTAAGGAACCATAGTCACCGCCCCGCCATGATCGTTCCTCATTTATTGCATTTTTCGGCAAAAAAACTAGAATTCCGCTCGATTACCATATTTGTGTGTGCTATTGCCCACGCCTTCCGAGTGGGCCGGGCCGCTGGACTCGGATCTCCTAAAAATTTTCTGGCCATCAATTCGGACCTAAGGAACCATAGTCACCTCTTCGCCATGATCGTTCCTCATTTTTATTCATTTTATTGGCCAAAACACTAGAATTCCGCCTGATTCCCATATTTTTGTGTGCTATCGCCCACGCCTTCCGAGTGGGTCGGGCCCCCCGGAGCCGGATCGCCTAAAAATTTTCCGGACTATCAAATACAACCTAAGGAACCATAGTCACCGCCCCGCCATAATTGTTCCTAGTCTTTTGCGTTTTTCAGCCAAAAAACTAGAATTCCGCACGATTTCCATATTTTCGTGTGCTTTAGCCCACGCCTTCCAAGGGGTCCCGGGAACCCCGAACCCCGATCGCCTAAAAAATTTTGGGGCCATCAAATACGACCTAAGGAACCATAGTAACCACCCCGCCATGATCGTTCCTCATTTTTTGCGTTTTTCGGCCAAACAACTAGAATTCCGCGCGATTCCCATATTTTTATGTGTTATAGCCCACGCCTTCCGAGTGGTCCCGGGACCTCCTGACCCCTATCGCCTAAATTTTTTCCGGACTATCAAATACGACCTAAGGAACCATAGTATCCTCCCTGCCATGATCGTTCCTCATTTTTTGCGTTTTTCGGCCAAACAACAAGAATTTCGCGTGATTCCCATATTTTTATGTGTTATAGCCCACGCCTTCCGAGTGGTCCCGGGACCTCCGGACCCCTATCGCCTTATATTTTTTCGGACTATCAAATAAGACCAAAGGAACCATAGTCACCGCCATGCCAAGATCGTTCCACATTTTTTTCATGTTAATGAAAAAGACCTAGAATTTCGCCCGATTCCCATATTTTCATGTGCTATACCCACGCATTCCGAGTGGTCCCAAGAGCCGCGGACCCCGATCGCCTAAAATTTTTCCGGGAAATCAAATACGACCTAAGGAACCATATTATCTACCCCGTCATGATCGTTCCTCAATTTTTGCGTTTTTCGGCCAAACAACTAGAATTTCGCCCGATTCCTATATTTTCGTGTGCTATACCCATGCATTCCGAGTGGTCCCAAGAGACGCGGACCCCGATAGCCTAATATTTTTCCGGACTATCAAATAAGACCTAAGGAACCATAGTCACTGCCCAGCCATGATCGTTCCTAGTTTTTCCGTTTTTTGGCCAAAAAACTAGAATTCCGCGCGATTTCCATATTTTCGTGTCCTATAGCCCACGCCTTCCAAGTGAACCCGGGAACTCCGGACCCCTATCGCCTAAAATTTTTACAGACTATCAAATACCACCTAAGAAACCATAGTCACCGCCCAGCCATGATCATTCCTCATTTGTTGCGATTTTCAGCCAAAAAACTAGAATTCCGCCCGATTACAATATTTTTGTGTGCTTTTGCCCACCCTTCCAAGTGGTTCCGGGACCCCCGGACCCCGATCGCCTAAAATTTTTCCGGGCCATCAAATACGACCTAAGGAACCATAGTAACCGCCCTGCCATCATCGTTTCTCTTTTTTTGCATTTTTCGGCCAAAAAACTAGAATTACGCCCGATTCCCATATTTTCGTGTGCTATACCCACGCCTTCCAAGTGGTGCGGGGAGCCGCGGACCCCGATCGCCTAAAATTTTTCCGGACTATCAAATACAACCTAAGGTACCATAGTCACCGCCCCACCATGATCGTTCCAAATACTTTGCATTTCTCGGCCAAAAAACTAGAACTCCGCGCGATTTGCATATTTTATTGTGCTATAGCTTACTCCTTCCGAGTGGTCCCGGGAGCCGTGGACCCCGATCGCCTAAAATTTTCCGGGCCATCAAATACGACCTAAGGAACCATAGTCACCGCCCCGCTATGATCGTTCCTCATTTATTGCATTTTTCGGCCAAAAAACTAGAATTCCGCTCGATTACCATATTTTTGTGTGTTATATTGCCCACGCCTTCCGAGTGGGCCAGGCCGCCGGACTCGGATCGCCTAAAGAAATTTCGGGCCATCAATTAGGACCTAAGGAACCATAGTCACCATCACACCATGATCGTTCCTCATGTTTTGCATTTTTTGCCAAAAAACTAGAATTTCGCTCGATTACCATATTTTTGTGTGCTATTGCCCACGCCTTCCGAGTGGGCCCGGCCGCCAGACTCGGATCGCCTAAAAAAATTTCTGGCCATCAATTAGGACCTAAGGAACCATAGTCACCGCCTCGCCATGATCGTTCCTCATTTTTTGCATTTTTTGGCCTAAAAACTAGAATTCCGCCCGATTCCCATATTTTTGTGTGCTATCGCCCACGCCCTCCGAGTGGGTCGGGCCGCCGGAGCCGGATCGCCTAAAAATTTTCTGGACTATCAAATATCACCTAAGGAACCATAGTCACTTCCCCGCCATGATCGTTCCTAGTTTTTTGCGTTTTTCAGCCAAAAAACTAGAATTCCGCGCGATTTCCTTATTTTCGTGTGCTTTAGCCCATGCCTTCGAAGGAGTCCCGGGAACCCCGAACCCCGATCGCCTAAAAAAATTTCGCGGCCATCAAATACGATCTAAGGAACCATAGTAACCACCCCGCCATGATTGTTCCTCATTTGTTGCGTTTTTTGGCCAAAAAACTAGAATTCCGCCCGATTACAATATTTTTGTGTGCTATTGCCCACCCTTCCAAGTGGTTCCGGGTCCCCCGGACCCCGATCGCCTAAAATTTTTCCGGGCCGTCAAATACGACCTAAGAAACCATAGTAACCACCCCGCGATCATCGTTTCTCATTTTTTCCATTTTTCGGCCAAAAACCTAGAATTACGCCCGATTCCCTTATTTTCGTGTCCTATACCCACGCCTTCCAAGTGGTCCGGGGAGCCGCGGACCCCGATCCCCTAAAAATGTTCCGGACTATCAAATACGACCTAAGGTACCATAGTCACCGCCCCACCATGATCGTTCCAAATGCTTTGCATTTTTCGGCCAAAAAACTAGAACTCCGCGCGATTTGCATGTTTTCGTGTGCTATAGGTTACGCCTTCGAGTGGTCCCGGGAGACGTGGACCCCGATCGCCTAAACTTTTCCGGGCCATCAAATACGACCTAAGGAACCATAGTCACCGCCCCGCCATGATCGTTCCTTATTTATTGCATTTTTCGGCCAAAAAACTAGAATTCCGCTCGATTACCATATTTTTGTGTGCTATTGCCCACGCCTTCCGAGTGGGCCGGGCCGCCGGACTCGGATCGCCTAAAAAAATTTCTGGCCATCAATTAGGACCAAAGGAACCATAGTCACCGCCTCTCCATGATCGTTCCTCATTTTTTGCATTTTTTGGCCAAAAAACTAGAATTCCGCCCGATTCCCATATTTTTGTGTGCTATCGCCCACGCCTTCCGAGTGGTTCGGGCCCCCCGGAGCCGGATCACCTAAAAATTTTCCGGACTATCAAATACGACCTAAGAAACCATAGTCACCGCCCCGCCATGATCGTTCCTAGTCTTTTGCGTTTTTCATCCAAAAAACTAGAATTCCGCGCGATTTCCATATTTTCGTGTGCTTTAGCCCATGCCTTCCAAGGGGTCCCGGGAACCCCGAACCCCGATCGTCTAAAAATTTTTCGGGCCATAAAATACAGCCTAAGGAACCATAGTAACCACCCCTCCATGATCGTTCCTGATATTTTGCGTTTTTCGGACCAAACAACTAGAATTTCGCTCGATTCCCATATTTTCGTGTGCTATACCCACGCATTCCGAGTGGTCCCAAGAGCCGCGGACCCCGATCGCCTAAAATTTTTCCGGACTATCAAATAATACCTAAGGAACCATAGTCACCGCCCAGCCATGATCGTTCCTAGTTTTTTCCATTTTTCGGCCAAAAAACTAGAATTCCGCGCGATTCCCTTATTTTCGTGTCCTATAGCCCACGCCTTCCAAGTGAACCCGGGAACTCCGGACCCCTATCGCCTAAAATTTTTCCGGACTATCAAATACGACCTAAGGAACCATAGTCACCGCCCAGCCATGATCATTCCTCATTTGTTGCGTTTTTCGGCCAAAAAACTAGAATTCCGCCCGATTACAATACTTTTATGTGCTATTGCCCACCCTTCCAAGTGGTTCCGGGACCCCCGGACCCCGATCGCCTAAAATTTTTTCGGGCCATCAAATACGACCTAAGGAACCATAGTAACCGCCCCGCGATCATCGTTTCTCATTTTTTGCATTTTTCGGCCAAAAAACTAGAACTACGCCCGATTCCCATATTTTCGTGTGTTATACCCACGCCTTCCAAGTGGTCCAGGGATCCGCGGACCCCGATCGCCTAAAATTTTTTCAGACTATCAAATATGACCTAAGGTACCATAGTCACCGCCCCACCATGATCGTTCCAAATGCTTTGCATTTTTCGGCCAAAAAACTAGAACTCCGTGCGATTTGCATATTTTCGTGTGCTATAGCTTACGCCTTCCGAGTGGTCCCGGGAGCCGTGGACCCCGATCGCCTAAAATTTTCCGGGCCATCAAATACGACCTAAGGAACCATAGTCGCCGCCCCGCCATGATCGTTCATCATTTATTGCATTTTTCGGCCAAAAAACTAGAATTCCGCTCTATTACCATATTTTTGTGTGTTGTTGCCCACGCCTTCCGAGTGGGCCGGGCCGCTGGACTCGGATCGCCTATAAAATTTTCTGGCCATCAATTAGGACCTAAGGAACCATAGTCATCGCCTCGCCATGATCGTACCTCATTTTTTGCATTTTTTGGCCAAAAAACTAGAATTCCGCCGGATTCCCATATTTTTGTGTGCTATCGCCCACGCCTTCCGAGTGGGTCGGGCCCCCCGGAGCCGGATCGCCTAAAAATTTTTCGGACTATCAAATATGACCTAAGGAACCATAGTCACCGCCCCACCATGATCGTTCCTAGTCTTTTGCGTTTTTCAACTAAAAAACTAGAATTCCGCGCGATTTCCATATTTTCGTGTGCTTTAGCCTACGCCATCCAAGGGGTCCCGGGAACCCCGAACCCCAATCGCCTAAAAAATTTTCGGGCCATCAAATACGACCTAAGGAACCATACTAACCACCCCGCCATCATTTTTTGCATTTTGCGGCCAAACAACTAGAATTCCGCGCGATTCCCATATTTTTGTGTGTTATAGCCCACGCCTTCCGAGTGGTCCCGGGACATCCTGACCCCTATTGCCTAAAATTTTTCCGGACTATCAAATACGACCTAAGGAACCATAGTATCCGCCCCGCCATGATCGTTCCTCATTTTTTGCGTTTTTCGGCCAAACAACTAGAATTTCGCGCGATACCCATATTTTTGTGTGCTATTGCCCACCCTTCCAAGTGGTTCTGGGACGCCCGGACCCCGATCGCCTAAAATTTTTCCGGGCCATCAAATACAACATAAGGAACCATAGTAACTGCCCCTCCATCATCGTTACTCATTTTTTACATTTTTGGGCCAAAAAATTTGAATTACGCCCGATTCCCATATTTTCGTGTGCTATACCCACGCCTTCCAAGTGGTCCGGGTAGCCGCGGACCCCGATCGCCTAAAATTTTTCCGGACTATCAAATACGACCTAAGAAATCATAGTCACCGCCCCGCCATGATCGTTCCTAGTCTTTTGCGTTTTTCATCCAAAAAACTAGAATTCCGCGCGATTTCCATATTTTCGTGTGCTTTAGCCCATGCCTTCCAAGGGGTCCCGGGAACCCCGAACCCCGATCGTCTAAAAATTTTCCGGGCCATAAAATACAACCTAAGGAACCATAGTAACCACCCCTCCATGATCGTTCCTGATATTTTGCGTTTTTCGGACCAAACAACTAGAATTTCGCTCGATTCCCATATTTTCGTGTGCTATACCCACGCATTCCGAGTGGTCCCAAGAGCCGCGGACCCCGATCGCCTAAAATTTTTCCGGACTATCAAATAATACCTAAGGAACCATAGTCACCGCCCAGCCATGATCGTTCCTAGTTTTTTCCATTTTTCGGCCAAAAAACTAGAATTCCGCGCGATTCCCTTATTTTCGTGTCCTATAGCCCACGCCTTCCAAGTGAACCCGGGAACTCCGGACCCCTATCGCCTAAAATTTTTCCGGACTATCAAATACGACCTAAGGAACCATAGTCACCGCCCAGCCATGATCATTCCTCATTTGTTGCGTTTTTCGGCCAAAAAACTAGAATTCCGCCCGATTACAATACTTTTATGTGCTATTGCCCACCCTTCCAAGTGGTTCCGGGACCCCCGGACCCCGATCGCCTAAAATTTTTCCGGGCCATCAAATACGACTTAAGGAACCATAGTAACCGCCCCGCGATCATCGTTTCTCATTTTTTGCATTTTTCGGCCAAAAAACTAGAACTACGCCCGATTCCCATATTTTCGTGTGTTATACCCACGCCTTCCAAGTGGTCCAGGGATCCGCGGACCCCGATCGCCTAAAATTTTTTCAGACTATCAAATATGACCTAAGGTACCATAGTCACCGCCCCACCATGATCGTTCCAAATGCTTTGCATTTTTCGGCCAAAAAACTAGAACTCCGTGCGATTTGCATATTTTCGTGTGCTATAGCTTACGCCTTCCGAGTGGTCCCGGGAGCCGTGGACCCCGATCGCCTAAAATTTTCCGGGCCATCAAATACGACCTAAGGAACCATAGTCGCCGCCCCGCCATGATCGTTCCTCATTTATTGCATTTTTCGGCCAAAAAACTAGAATTCCGCTCGATTACCATATTTTTGTGTGTTGTTGCCCACGCCTTCCGAGTGGGCCGGGCCGCTGGACTCGGATCGCCTATAAAATTTTCTGGCCATCAATTAGGACCTAAGGAACCATAGTCATCGCCTCGCCATGATCGTACCTCATTTTTTGCATTTTTTGGCCAAAAAACTAGAATTCCGCCGGATTCCCATATTTTTGTGTGCTATCGCCCACGCCTTCCGAGTGGGTCGGGCCCCCGGAGCCGGATCGCCTAAAAATTTTCCGGACTATCAAATACGACCTAAGGAACCATAGTCACCGCCCCGCCATGATCGTTCCTAGTATTTTGCGTTTTTCAACCAAAAAACTAGAATTCCGCGCGATTTCCATATTTTCGTGTGCTTTAGCCCACGCTTTCCAAGGGGTCCCGGGAACCCCGAACCCCGATCGCCTAAAAACATTTTGGGCCATAAAATACGACCTAAGGAACCATAGTAACCACCCCGCCATGATCGTTCCTCATTTTTTGCATTTTGCGGCCAAACAACTAGAATTCCGCGCGATTCCCATATTTTTGTGTGTTATAGCCCACGCCTTCCGAGTGGTCCCGGGACATCCTGACCCCTATTGCCTAAAATTTTTCCGGACTATCAAATACGACCTAAGGAACCATAGTATCCGCCCCGCCATGATCGTTCCTCATTTTTTGCGTTTTTCGGCCAAACAACTAGAATTTCGCGCGATACCCATATTTTTGTGTGCTATTGCCCACCCTTCCAAGTGGTTCTGGGACGCCCGGACCCCGATCGCCTAAAATTTTTCCGGGCCGTCAAATACAACATAAGGAACCATAGTAACTGCCCCTCCATCATCGTTACTCATTTTTTACATTTTTGGGCCAAAAAATTTGAATTACGCCCGATTCCCATATTTTCGTGTGCTATACCCACGCCTTCCAAGTGGTCCGGGTAGCCGCGGACCCCGATCGCCTAATATTTTTCCGGACTATCAAATACGACCTAAGGTACCATAGTCACCGCCCCACCATGATCGTTCCAAATGCTTTGCATTTCTCGGCCAAAAAACTAGAACTCCGCGCGATTTGCATATTTTCGTGTGCTATAGCTTATGCCTTCCGAGTGGTCCCGGGAGCCGTGGGCCCCGATCGCCTAAAATTTTCCGGGCCATCAAATACGACCTAAGGAACCATAGTCACCGCCCCGCCATGATCGTTCCTCATTTATTGCGTTTTTCGGCCAAAAAGCTAGAATTCCGCTCGATTACCATATTTTTGTGTGCCCCACGCCTTCCGAGTGGGCCGGGCCGCCGGACTCGGATCGCCTAAAAAGTTTTCGGGCCATCAATTAGGCCCTAAGGAACCATAGTCACCGCCTCGCCATGATCGTTCCTCATTTTTTGCATTTTTTGGCCAAAAAACTAGAATTTCGCCCGATTCCCATATTTTTGTGTGCTATCGCCCACGCCTTCCGAGTGGTTCGGGCCCCCCGGAGCCGGATCGCCTCAAACTTTTCCGGACTATCAAATACAACCTAAGGAACCATAGACACCGCCCCGCCATGATCGTTCCTAGTCTTTTGCATTTTTCACCGCCCCACCATGATCGTTCCAAATGCTTTGCATTTATCGGCCAAAAAACTAGAACTCCGCGCGATTTGCATATTTTCGTGTGCTATAGTTTACGCCTTCCGAGTGGTCCCGGGAGCCGTGGTCCCCGATCGCCTAAAAATTTTCGGGCCATCAAATACGACCTAAGGAACCATAGTCACCGCCTCGCCATGATCGTTCCTCATTTATTGCATTATTTTGCCAAAAAACTAGAATTCCGCTCGATCACCATATTTTTGTGTGCTATTGCCCACGCCTTCCGAGTGGGCCGGGCTGCTGGACTCGGATCGCCTAAAAACTTTTCTGGCCATCAATTAGGACCTAAGGAACCATAGTCACCGCCTCGCCATGATCGTTCCTCATTTTTTGCATTTTTTGGCCAAAAAACTAGAAGTTCGCCCGATTCCCATATTTTTGTGTGCTATCGCCCACGCCTTCCGAGTGGGTCGGGCCCCCCGGAGCCGGATCGCCTAAAAATTTTCCGGACTATCAAATACGACCTAAGGAACCATAGTCACCGCCCCGCCATGATCGTTCCTAGTATTTTGCGTTTTTCAACCAAAAAACTAGAATTCCGCGCGATTTCCATATTTTCGTGTGCTTTAGCCCACGCTTTCCAAGGGGTCCCGGGAACCCCGAATCCCGATTGCCTAAAAACATTTTGGGCCATCAAATACGACCTAAGGAACCATAGTAACCACCCCGCCATGATCGTTCCTCATTTTTTGCATTTTTCGGCCAAACAACTAGAATTCCGCGCGATTCCCATATTTTTGTGTGTTATATAGCCCACGCCTTCCGAGTGGTCCCGGGACCTCCTGACCCCTATCGCCTAAAATTTTTCCGGACTATCAAATACGACCTAAGGAACCATAGTATCCGCCCCGCCATGATCGATCCTCATTTTTTGCGTTTTTCGGCCAAACAACTAGAATTTCGCGCGATTCCCATATTTGTGTGTGCTATTGCCCACCCTTCCAAGTGGTTCCGGGACCCCCGGACCCCGATCGCCTAAAATTTTTCCGGGCCTTCAAATACGACCTAAGGAACCCTAGTAACTGCCCCTCCATCATCGTTACTCATTTTTTGCATTTTTGGGCCAAAAAACTAGAATTACGCCCGATTCCCATATTTTCGTGTGCTATACCCACGCCTTCCAAGTTGTCCGGGGAGCCGCGGACCCCGATCGCCTAAAAATTTTCCGGACTATCAAATAGGACCTAAGGTACCATAGTCACCGCCCCACCATGATCGTTCCAAATGCTTTGCATTTATCGGCCAAAAAACTAGAACTCCGCGCGATTTGCATATTTTCGTGTGCTATAGATTATGCCTTCCGAGTGGTCCCGGTAGCCGTGGACCCCGATCGCCTAAAATTTTCCGGGCCATCAAATACAACCTAAGGAACCATAGTCACCGCCCCGCCATGATCGTTCCTCATTTATTGCGTTTTTCGGCCAAAAAGCTAGAATTCCGCTCGATTACCATATTTTTGTGTGCCCCACGCCTTCCGAGTGGGCCGGGCCGCCGGACTCGGATCGCCTAAAAAGTTTTCGGGCCATCAATTAGGACATAAGGAACCATAGTCACCGCCTCTCCATGGTCGTTCCTCATTTTTTGCATTTTTGGGCCAAAAAACTAGAATTCCGCCCGATTCCCATATTTTTGTGTGCTATCGCCCACGCCTTCCGAGTGGTTCGGGACCCCCAGAGCCGGATCGCCTAAAAATTTCCGGACTATCAAATACAACCTAAGGAACGATAGACACCGCCCCGCCATGATCGTTCCTAGTCTTTTGCATTTTTCAGCCAAAAAACTAGAATTCCGCGCGATTTCCATTTTTTTGTGTGTTATAGCCCACGCCTACCGAGTGGTCCGGGGACCTCCTGACCCCTATCGCCTAAAATTTTTCCGGACTATCAAATACGACCTAAGGAACCATAGTATCTGCCCCGCCATGATCTTTCCTCATTTTTTGCGTTTTTCGGCCAAACAACTAGAATTCCGCGCGATTCCCATATTTTTGTGTGTTATAGCCCACGCCTTCCGAGTGGTCCCGGGACCTCCGGACCCCTATCGCCTAATATTTTTCCGGACTATCAAATAATACCAAAGGAACCATAGTCACCTCCCTGCCAAGATCTTTCCACATTTTTTGCATGTTACTGAAAAAGACCTAGAATTTCGCTCGATTCCCATATTTTCGTGTGCTATACCCACGCATTCCGAGTGGTCACAAGAGCCTCGGACCCCGATCGCCTAAAAATTTTCCGGGCAATCAAATACGACCTAAGGAACCATAGTATCCGCCCCGCCATGATCGTTCCTTATTTTTTGCATTTTTCGGCCAAACAACTAGAATTCCGCGCGATTCCCATATTTTTGTGTGTTATAGCCCACACCTTCCGAGTGGTCTCGGGACCTCCGGACCCCTATCGCCTAATATTTTTCCGGACTATCAAATAAGACCAAAGGAACCATAGTCACCACCCTGCCAAGATCTTTCCACATTTTTTGCATGTTACTGAAAAAGAACTAGAATCTCGCTCGATTCCCATATTTTCGTGTGCTATACCCACGCATTCCGAGTGGTCACAAGAGCCTCGGACCCCGATCGCCTAAAAATTTTCCGGGCAATCAAATACGACCTAAGGAACCATAGTATCCGCCTCGCCATGATCGTTCCTCATTTTTTGCATTTTTTGGCCAAAAAACTAGAATTTCGCCCGATTCCCATATTTTTGTGTGCTATCGCCCACGCCTTCTGAGTGGTTCGGGCCCCCGGAGCCGGATCGCCTAAAACTTTTCCGGACTATCAAATACAACCTAAGGAACCATAGACACCGCCCCGCCATGATCGTTCCTAGTCTTTTGCATTTTTCACCGCCCCACCATGATCGTTCCAAATGCTTTGCATTTATCGGCCAAAAAACTAGAACTCCGCGCAATTTGCATATTTTCGTGTGCTATAGTTTACGCCTTCCGAGTGGTCCCGGGAGCCGTGGTCCCCGATCGCCTAAAAATTTTCGGGCCATCAAATACGACCTAAGGAACCATAGTCACCGCCCCGCCATGATCGTTCCTCATTTATTGCATTTTTTGGCCAAAAAACTAGAATTCCTCTCGATTACCATATTTTTGTGTGCTATTGCCCACGCCTTCCGAGTGGGCCGGGCCGCTGGACTCGGATCGCCAAAAAAGTTTTCTGGCCATCAATTAGGACCTAAGGAACCATAGTCACCGCCTCTCCATGATCGTTCCTCATTTTTTGCATTTTTTGGCCAAAAAACTAGAATTCCGCCCGATTCCCATATTTTTGTGTGCTATCGCCCACGCCTTCCGAGTGGGTCGGGCCCCCGGAGCCGGATCGCCTAAAAATTTTCCGGACTATCAAATACGACCTAAGGAACCATAGTCACCGCCCCGCCATGATCGTTCCTAGTATTTTGCGTTTTTCAACCAAAAAACTAGAATTCCGCGCGATTTCCATATTTTCGTGTGCTTTAGCCCACGCTTTCCAAGGGGTCCCGGGAACCCCGAACCCCGATCGCCTAAAAACATTTTGGGCCATCAAATACGACCTAAGGAACCATAGTAACCACCCCGCCATGATCGTTCCTCATTTTTTGCATTTTTCGGCCAAACAACTAGAATTCCGCGCGATTCCCATATTTTTGTGTGTTATAGCCCACGCCTTCCGAGTGGTCCCGGGACCTCCTGACCCCTATCGCCTAAAAATTTTCCGGACTATCAAATACGACCTAAGGAACCATAGTATCCGCCCCGCCATGATCGATCCTCATTTTTTGCGTTTTTCGGCCAAACAACTAGAATTTCGCGCGATTCCCATATTTGTGTGTGCTATTGCCCACCCTTCCAAGTGGTTCCGGGACCCCCGGACCCCGATCGCCTAAAATTTTTCCGGGCCGTCAAATACGACCTAAGGAACCCTAGTAACCGCCCCTCCATCATCGTTACTCATTTTTTGCATTTTTGGGCCAAAAAACTAGAATTACGCCCGATTCCCATATTTTCGTGTGCTATACCCACGCCTTCCAAGTTGTCCGGGGAGCCGCGGACCCCGATCGCCTAAAATTTTTCCGGACTATCAAATAGGACCTAAGGTACCATAGTCACCGCCCCACCATGAGCGTTCCAAATGCTTTGCATTTATCGGCCAAAAAACTAGAACTCCGCGCGATTTGCATATTTTCGTGTGCTATAGATTATGCCTTCCGAGTGGTCCCGGGAGCCGTGGACCCCGATCGCCTAAAATTTTCCGGGCCATCAAATACAACCTAAGGAACCATAGTCACCGCCCCGCCATGATCGTTCCTCATTTATTGCGTTTTTCGGCCAAAAAGCTAGAATTCCGCTCGATTACCATATTTTTGTGTGCCCCACGCCTTCCGAGTGGGCCGGGCCGCCGGACTCGGATCGCCTAAAAAGTTTTCGGGCCATCAATTAGGACCTAAGGAACCATAGTCACCGCCTCTCCATGGTCGTTCCTCATTTTTTGCATTTTTGGGCCAAAAAACTAGAATTCCGCCCGATTCCCATATTTTTGTGTGTTATCGCCCACGCCTTCCGAGTGGTTCGGGACCCCCAGAGCCGGATCGCCTAAAAATTTCCGGACTATCAAATACAACCTAAGGAACGATAGACACCGCCCCTCCATGATCGTTCCAAGTCTTTTGCATTTTTCAGCCAAAAAACTAGAATTCCGCGCGATTTCCATTTTTTTGTGTGTTATAGCCCACGCCTACTGAGTGGTCCGGGGACCTCCTGACCCCTATCACCTAAAATTTTTCCGGACTATCAAATACAACCTAAGGATCCATAGTATCTGCCCCGCCATGATCTTTCCTCATTTTTTGCATTTTTCGGCCAAACAACTAGAATTCCGCGCGATTCCCATATTTTTGTGTGTTATAGCCCACGCCTTCCGAGTGGTCCCGGGACCTCCGGACCCCTATCGCCTAATATTTTTCCGGACTATCAAATAATACCAAAGGAACCATAGTCACCTCCCTGCCAAGATCTTTCCACATTTTTTGCATGTTACTGAAAAAGACCTAGAATTTCGCTCGATTCCCATATTTTAGTGTGCTATACCCACGCATTCCGAGTGGTCACAAGAGCCTCGGACCCCGATCGCCTAAAAATTTTCCGGGCAATCAAATACGACCTAAGTAACCATAGTATCCGCCCCGCCCTGATCGTTCCTTATTTTTTGCATTTTTCGGCCAAACAACTAGAATTCCGCGCGATTCCCATATTTTTGTGTGTTATAGCCCACACCTTCCGAGTGGTCTCGGGACCTCCGGACCCCTATCACCTAATATTTTTCCGGACTATCAAATAAGACCAAAGGAACCATAGTCACCTCCCTGCCAAGATCTTTCCACATTTTTTGCATGTTACTGAAAAAGACCTAGAATTTCGCTCGATTCCCATATTTTCGTGTGCTATACCCACGCATTCCGAGTGGTCACAAGAGCCTCGGACCCCGATCGCCTAAAAATTTTCCGGGCAATCAAATACGACCTAAGGAACCATAGTATCCGCCTCGCCATGATCGTTCCTTATTTTTTGCATTTTTCGGCCAAACAACTAGAATTCCGCGCGATTCCCATATTTTTGTGTGTTATAGCCCACACCTTCCGAGTGGTCCCGGGACCTCCGGACCCCTATCGCCTAAAATTTTTCCGGACTATCAAATACGACCTAAGGAACCATAGTATCCGCCCCGCCATGATTGTTCCTCATTTTTTGCGTTTTTCGGCCAAACAACTAGAATTCCGCGCGATCCCATATTTTTGTGTGTTATAGCCCACGCCTTCCGAGGGGTCCCGGGACCTCAGGACCCCGATCGCCTAAAAATTTTCTGTACTATCAAATACGACCTAAGGAACCATAGTATCCGCCCCGCCATGATCGTTCCTCATTTTTTGCGTTTTTCGGCCAAACAACTAGAATTTCGCCCGATTCCCATATTTTTGTGTGCTATACCCACGCATTCCGAGTGTTCCCAAGAGATGCGGACCCCGATAGCCTAAAATTTTTCTGGACTATCAAATAGGACCTAAGGAACCATAGTCACTTCCCAGCCATTATCGTTCCTAGTTTTTTCCGTTTTTCGGCCAAAAAACTTGAATTCCGCGCGATTCCCATATTTTCATGTCCATTAGCCCACGCCTTCCAAGTGAACCCGGGAACTCCGGACCCCTATCGCCTAAACGTTTTCCGGACTATCAAATACGACCTAAGGAACCATAGTCACTGCTCAGGCATGATCATTCCTCATTTGTTGCGTTTTTCGGCAAAAAAACTAGAATTCCGCCCGATTACAATATTATTGTGTGCTATTGCCCACCCTTCCAAGTGGTTCCGGGACCCCCGGACCCCGATCCCCTAAAATTTTTTCGGGCCGTCAAATACGACCTAAGGAACCATAGTAACCGCCCCGCGATCATCGTTTCTCATTTTTTGCATTTTTCGGCCAAACACTAGAATTACGCCCGATTCCCATATTTTCGTGTGCTATACCCACGCCTTCCAAGTGGTCCGGGGAGCCGCGGATTCCGATCGCCTAAAATTTTTCCGGACTATCAAATACGACCTAAAGTACCATAGTCACCGCCCCACCATGATCGTTCCAAATGCTTTGCATTTTTCGGCCAAAAAACTAGAACTCCGCGCGATTTGCATATTTTCGTGTGCTATAGCTTACGCCTTCCGAGTGGTCCCGGGAGCCGTGGACCCCGATCGCCTAAAATTTTCCTGGCCATCAAATACGACCTAAGGAACCATAGTCACCGCCCCACCATGATCGTTCCTCATTTATTGCATTTTTCGGCCAAAAAGCTAGAATTTCGCTCGATTACCATATTTTTGTGTGCCCCACGCCTTCCGAGTGGGCCAGGCTGCCGGACTCGGATCGCCTAAAATGTTTTCGGGCCATCAATTAGGACCTAAGGAACCATAGTCACCGCCTCGCCATGATCGTTCCTCATTTTTTGCATTTTTTGGCCAAAAAACTAGAATTCCGCGCGATTCCCATATTTTTGTGTGTTATAGCCCACGCCTTCCGAGTGGTCCCGGGACCTCCGGACCCCTATCGCCTAATATTTTTCCGGACTGTCATATAAGACCAAAGGAACCATAGTCACCGCCCTGACAAGATCTTTCCACATTTTTTGCATGTTACTGAAAAAGACCTAGAATTTCGCTCGATTCCCATATTTTCGTGTGCTATACCCACGCATTCCGAGTGGTCACAAGAGCCGCGGACCCCGATCGCCAAAAAATTTTCCGGGCAATCAAATACGACCTAAGGAACCATAGTATCCGCCCCTCCATGACCGTTCCTTATTTTTTACATTTTTCGGCCAAACAACTAGAATTCCGCGCGATTCCCAAATTTTTGTGTGTTATAGCCCACACCTTCCGAGTGGTCCCGGGACCTCCGGACCCCTATCGCCTAAAATTTTTCCGGACTATCAAATACGACCTAAGGAACCATAGTATCCGCCCCGCCATGATTGTTCCTCATTTTTTGCATTTTTCGGCCAAACAACTACAATTCCGCGCGATCCCATATTTTTGTGTGTTATAGCCCACGCCTTCCGAGTGGTCCCGGGTCTCTGGACCCCTATCGCCTAAAATTTTTCCGGACTATCAAATAAGACCTAAGGAACAATAGTCACCGCCCAGCCATGATCGTTCCTAGTTTTTTCCGTTTTTTGGCCAAAAAACAAGAATTCCGTGCGATTCCCATATTTTCGTGTCCTATAGCCCACGCCTTCCAAGTGAACCCGGGAACTCCGGACCCCTATCGTCTAAAATTTTTTTGGACTATCAAATACGACTAAGGAACCATAGTCACCGCCCAGCCATGATCATTCCTCATTTGTTGCGTTTTTCGGCCAAAAAACTAGAATTCCGCCCGATTACAATATTTTTGTGTGCTATTGCCCACCCTTCCAAGTGGTTTCGGGACCCCCGGACCCCGATCGCCTAAAATTTTTCTGGGCAGTCAAATACGACCTAAGGAACCATAGTAACCGCCCCGCCATCATCGTTTCTCATTTTTTGCATTTCTCGGCCAAAAAACTAGAATTACGCCCGATTCCCATATTTTCGTGTGCAATACCCACGCCTTCCAAGTGGTCCGGGGAGCTGCAGACCTCGATCACCTAAAACTTTTCCGGACTATCAAATACGACCTAAGGTACCATAGTCACTGCCCCACCATGATCGTTCCAAATGCTCTGCATTTTTTGGCCAAAAAACTAGAACTCCGGGCAATTTGCATATTTTAGTGTGCTGTATAGCTTACGCCTTCCGAGTGGTCCCGGGAGCCGTGGACCCCGATCGCCTAAAATTTTCCGGGCCATCAAATATGACCTAAGGAACCATAATCACCGCCCCGCCATGATCGTTCCTCATTTATTGCGTTTTCCGGCCAAAAAACTAGAATTTTGCTCGATTACCATATTTTTGTGTGCCCCACGCCTTCCGAGTGGGCCGGGCCGCCGAACTCGGATCGCCTATAAAATTTTCGGGCCATCAATTAGGACCTAAGGAACCATAGTCACCGCCTCGCCATGATCGTTCCTTATTTTTTGCATTTTTATGCCAAAAAACTAGAATTCTGCCCGATTCCCATATTTTTGAGTGCATTCGCCCACGCCTTCCGAGTGGGTCGGCCCCCTGAGCCGGATCGCCTAAAAATTTTCCGGACTATCAAATACGACCTAAGGAACCATAGTCACCGCCCCGCCATGATCGTTCCTAGTCTTTTGCGTTTTTCAGCCAAAAAACTAGAATTCCGCGCGATATCCATATTTTTGTGTGCTTTAGCCCACGCCTTCCAAGGGGTACCGAGAACCTCGATCGCCTAAAAATTTTTCGGGCCATCAAATACGACCTAAGGAACCATAGTTACCACCCCGCCATGATCGTTCCACATTTTTTGCATTTTCCGGCCAAACAACTAGAATTCCGCGCGATTCCCATATTTTTGTGTGTTATAGCCCACGCCTTCCGAGTGGTCCCGGGACCTCTTATAGCCCACGCCTTCCTAGTGGTCCCGGGAACTCTGGACCCCTATCGCCTAATATTTTTTCGGACTATCAAATAAGACCAAAGGAACCATAGTCACCGCCCAGCCAAGATCTTTCCACATTTTTTGCATGTTACTGAAAAAGACCTAGAATTTCGCCCGATTCCCATATTTTCGTGTGCTATACCCACGCATTCCGAGTGGTCCCAAGAGCCGCGGACCCCGATCGCCTACAAATTTTCCGGGCAATCAAATACGACCTAAGGAACTATAGTATCTGCCCCGCCATGATCGTTCCTTATTTTTTGCGTTTTTCGGCCAAACAACTAGAATTCCGCGCGATTCCCTTATTTTTGTGTGTTATAGCCCACACCTTCCGAGTGGTCCCGGGACCTCCAGACCCCTATCGCCTAAAATTTTTCCGGACTATCAAATACGACCTAAGGAACCATAGTTACCACCCCGCCAATCGTTCCTCATTGTTTGCGTTTTTCGGCCAAACAACTAGTATTCCGCGCGATTCCCATATTTTTGTGTGTTATAGCCCACGCCTTCCGAGTGGTCCCGGGACCTCTTATAGCCCACGCCTTCCGAGTGGTCCCAGGAACTCCAGACCCCTATCGCCTAATATGTTTCCGGACTATCAAATAAGACCAAAGGAACCATAGTCACCGCCCTACCAAGATCTTTCCACATTTTTTGCATGTTACTGAAAAAGACCTAGAATTTCGCCCGATTCCCATATTTTCGTGTGCTATACCCACACATTTCGAGTGGTCCCAAGAGCCGCGGACCCCGATCGCCTAAAAATTTTCCGGGCAATCAAATACGACCTAAGGAACCATAGTATCCGCCCCGCCATGATCGTTCCTTATTTTTTGCGTTTTTCGGCAAAAAAGGTAGAATTCCGCGCGATTCCCATATTTTTGTGTGTTATAGCCCACACCTTCCGAGTGGTCCCGGGACCTCCAGACCCCTATCGCCTAAAATTTTTCTGGACTATCAAATACGACCTAAGGAACCATAGTATCCGCCCCGCCATGATCGTTCCTCGTTTTTTGCATTTTTCGGCCAAACAACTAGAATTCCGCGCGATCCCATATTTTTGTGTGTTATAGCCCATGCCTTCCGAGTGGTCCCGGGTCTCCGGACCCCTATCGCCTAAAATTTTTCCGGACTATCAAATACGACCTAAGGAACCATAGTATCCTCCCCGCCATGATCGTTCCTTATTTTTTGCATTTTTCGGCCAAACAACTAGAATTTCGCGCGATCCCATATTTTTGTGTGTTATAGCCCATGCCTTCCGAGTGGTCCCGAGTCTCCGGACCCCTATCGCCTAAAATTTTTCCGGACTATCAAATAAGACCTAAGGAACCATAGTCACCACCCAGCCATGATCGTTCCTAGTTTATTCCGTTTTTCGGCCAAAAAACTAGAATTCCGCGCGATTCCCATATTTTCGTGTCCTATAGCCCACGCCTTCCAAGTGAACCCGGGAACTCCGGACCCCTATCGCCTAAAATTTTTCCGGACTATCAAATACGACCTAAGGAACCATAGTCACCGCCCAGCCAAGATCATTCCTCATTGGTTGCATTTTTCGCCCAAAAAACTAGAATTCCGCCCGATTACTATATTTTTCTGTGCTATTGCCCACCCTTCCAATTGGTTCCGGGACCCCCGGACCCCGATCGCCTAAAATTTTTCCGGGCCGTCAAATACAACCTAAGGAACCATAGTAACCTTCCCGCCATCATCGTTTCTCATTTTTTGCATATTTCGGCCAAAAAACTAGAATTACGCCCGATTCCCATATTTTCGTGTGCTATACCCACGCCTTCCAAGTGGTCCGGGGAGCCACGGACCCCGATCGCCTAAAAGTTTTCCGGACTATCAAATATGACCTAAGGTACCATAGTCACCGCCCCACCATGATCGATCCAAATGCTTTGCATTTTTCGGCGAAAAAACTAAAACTCCGCGCGATTTGCATATTTTCGTGTGCTATAGCTTACGCCTTCCGAGTGGTCCCGGGAGCCGTGGACCCCGATCGCCTAAAATTTTCCGGGCCATCAAATACGACCTAAGGAACCATAGTCACCGCCCTGCCATGATCGTTCCTCATTTATTGCGTTTTTCGGCCAAAAAGCTAGAATTCCGATCGATTACCATATTTTTGTGTGCCCCACGCCTTCCGAGTGGGCCGGGCCGCCGGACTGGGATCGACTAAAAAATTTTCGGGCCATCAATTAGGACCTAAGGAACCATAGTCACCGCCTTGCCATGATCGTTCCTCATTTTTTGCATTTTTTGGCCAAAAAACTAGAATTCCGCTCGATTCCCATATTTTTGTGTGCTATCGCCCACGCCTTCCGAGTGGTTCGGGACCCCCGGAGCCGGATCGCCTAAAAATTTTCCGGACTATCAAATTCGACCTAAGGAGCCATAGACACCGCCCTGCCATGATCGTTCCTAGTCTTTTGCATTTTTTAGCCAAAAAAATAGAATTCCGCGCGATTTCCATATTTTCGTGTGCTTTAGCCCACGCCTTCCAAGGGGTCCCGGGAACCCAGAACCCCGATCGCCTAAAAATTTTCTGGGCCATCAAATACGACCTAAGGAACCATAGTAACCACCCCGCCATGATTGTTCCTCATTTCTTGCATTTTTCGGCCAAACAACTTGAATTCCGCGTGATTCCCATATTTTTGTGTGTTATAGCCCACGCCTTCCGAGTGGTCCCGGGACCTCCAGGCCCCTATCGCCTAAAATTTTTCCGGACTATCAAATACGACCTAAGGAACCATAGTATCCGCCCCGCCATGATCTTTCCTTATTCTTTGCGTTTTTCGGCCAAACAACTAGAATTCCGCGCGATCCCATATTTTTGTGTGTTATAGCCCATGCCTTTCGAGTGGTCCCGGGTTTCCGAACCCCTATCGCCTAAAATTTTTCCAGACTATCAAATAATACCTAAGGAACCATAGTCACCGCCCAGCCATGATCGTTCCTAGTTTTTTCCGTTTTTCGGCCAAAAAACTAGAATTCCGCCCGATTCCCTTATTTTTGTGTGCTATCGCCCACGCCTTTCGAGTGGTTCGGGCCCCCCGGAGCCGGATCGCCTAAAAATTTTCCAAACTATCAAATACGACCTAAGGAACCATAGACACCGCCCTGCCATGATCGTTCCTAGTCTTTTGCATTTTTCAGCCAAAAACTAGAATTCCGCGCGATTTCCATATTTTCGTGTGCTTTAGCCCACGCCTTCCAAGGGGTCCCGGGAACCCCGAACCCCGATCGCCTAATATTTTTCCGGACTATCAAATAAGACCTAAGGAACCATAGACACCGCCCCGCCATGACCGTTCCTAGTCTTTTGCATTTTTCAGCCAAAAAACTAGAATTCCGCGCGATTTCCATATTTTCGTGTGCTTTAGCCCACGCCTTCCAAGGGGTCCCGGGAACCCCGAACCCCGATCGCCTAAAAAATTTCCGGGCAATCAAATACGACCTACGGAACCATAGTAACCACCCCGCCATGATCATTCCTTATTTTTTGCATTTTTCGGCCAAACAACTAGAATTCCGCGCGATTCCCATATTTTTGTGTGTTATAGCCCAGTCCTTCCGAGTGGTCCCGGGACCTCCTGATCCCTATCGCCTAAAATTTTTCCGGACTATCAAATACGACCTAAGGAACCATAGTATCCGCCCCACCATGATCGTTCCTTATTTTTTGCGTTTTTCGGCCAAACAACCAGAATTCCGCGCGATCCCATATTTTTGTGTGTTATGGCCCATGCCTTCCGAGTGGTCCCGGGTCTCCGAACCCCTATCGCCTAAAATTTTTCCGGACTATCAAATAAGACCTAAGGAACCATAGTCACTGCCCAGCCATGATCGTTCTTAGTTTTTTCCGTTTTTCGGCCAAAAAACTAGAATTCCGCCCGATTCCCATATTTTTGTGTGCTATCGCCCACGCCTTTTGAGTGGTTCGGGCCCCCCGGAGCCGGATCGCCTAAAAATTTTCTGAACTATCAAATACGACCTAAGGAACCATAGACACCGCCCCGCCATGATCGTTCCTAGTCTTTTGCATTTTTCAGCCAAAAAACTAGAATTCCGCGCGATTTCCATATTTTCGTGTGCTTTAGCCCACGCCTTCCAAGGGGTCCCGGGAACCCCGAACCCCGATCGCCTAATATTTTTCCGGACTATCAAATAAGACCTAAGGAACCATAGACACCGCCCCGCCATGACCGTTCCTAGTCTTTTGCATTTTCAGCCAAAAAACTAGAATTCCGCGCGATTTCCATATTTTCGTGTGCTTTAGCCCACGCCTTCCAAGGGGTCCCGGGAACCCCGAACCCCGATCGCCTAAAAATTTTCCGGGCAATCAAATACGACCTACAGAACCATAGTAACCACCCCGCCATGATCATTCCTTATTTTTTGCGTTTTTCGGCCAAACAACTAGAATTCCGCGCGATTCCCATATTTTTGTGTGTTATAGCCCACGCCTTCCGAGTGGTCCCGGGACCTCCTGACCCCTATCGCCTAAAATTTTTCCGGACTATCAAATACGACCTAAGGAACCATAGTAACCGCCCAGCCATGATCGTTCCTAGTTTTTTCCATTTTTCGGCCAAAAAACTAGAATTCCGCGCGATTTCCATATTTTCGTGTCCTATAGCCCACGCCTTCCAAGTGAACCCGGGAACTCCGGACCCCTATTGCTTAATATTTTTCCGGACTATCAAATAAGACCAAAGGAACCATAGTCACCGCCCTACCAAGATGTTTCCACATTTTTTGCATGTTACTGAAAATGACCTAGAATTTCGCCCGATTCACATATTTTCGTGTGCTATACCCACGCATTCCGAGTGGTCCCAAGAGCCGCGGACCCCGATCGCCTAAAAATTTTCCGAGCAATCAAATACGACCTAAGGAACCATAGTATCCGCCCCGCCATGATTGTTCCTTATTTTTTGCGTTTTTCGGCCAAAAAACTAGAATTCCGCGCGATTCCCATATTTTTGTGTGTTATAGCCCACACCATCCGAGTGGTCCCGGGACCTCAAATACGACCTAAGGAACCATAGTAACCGCCCAGCTATGATCGTTCCTAGTTTTTTCCGTTTTTAGGCCAAAAAACTAGAATTCCGCGCGATTCCCATATTTTCGTGTCCTATAGCCCACGCCTTCCAAGTGAACCCGGGAACTCCGGACCCCTATCGCCTAAAATTTGTCCGGACTATCAAATAAGACCTAAGGAACCATAGTCACCGCCCAGCCATGATCGTTCCTAGTTTTTTCCGTTTTCGGCCAAAAAACTAGAATTCTGCGCGATTCCCATATTTTCGTGTCCTATAGCCCACGCATTCCAAGTGAACCCGGGAACTCCGGACCCCTATCGCCTAAAATTTTTCCGGACTATCAAATACGAGCTAAGGAACCATAGTCACCGCCCAGCCATGATCATTCCTCATTTATTGCGTTTTTCGGCCAAAATACTAGAATTCCGCCCGATTACAATATTTTTCTGTGCTATTGCCCACCCTTCCAAGTGGTTCCGGGACCCCCAGACCCCGATCGCCTAAAATTTTTCCGGGCCGTCAAATACGACCTTAGGAACCATAGTAACCGCCCCGCCATCATCGTTTATCATTTTTTGCATTTTTCGGCCAAAAACCTAGAATTACACCCGATTCCCATATTTTCGTGTGCTATACCCACGCCTTCCAAGTGGTCCGGGGAGCCGCGGACCCCGATAGGCTAAAATTTTTCTGGACTATCAAATACGACCTAAGGTACCATAATCACCGCCCACCATGATCGTTCCAAATGCTTTGCATTTTTCGGCCAAAAAACTAGAACTCCGCGCAATTTGCATATTTTCGTGTGCTATAGCTTACGCCTTCGGAGTGGTCCCGGGAGCCGTGGACCCCGATCGCCTAAAATTTTCCGGGCCATCAAATACGACCTAAGGAACCATAGTCACCGCCCCTCCATGATCGTTCCTCATTTATTGCGTTTTTCGGCCAAAAAGCTAGAATTCCACTCAATTACCATATTTTTGTGTGCTCCACGCCTTCCGAGTGGGCCGGGCCGCCGGACTGGGATCGCCTAAAAAAATTTCGGGCCATCAATTAGGACCTAAGGAACCATACTCACCGCCTCGCCATGATCGTTCCTCATTTTGTGCATTTTTTGGCCAAAAAACTAGAATTCCGCTCGATTCCCATATTTTTGTGTGCTATCGCCCACGCCTTCCGAGTGGTTCGGGCCCCCCGGAGCCGGATCGCCTAAAAATTTTTCGGACTATCAAATACGACCTAAGGAACCATAGACACCGCCCCGCCATGATCGTTCCTAGTCTTTTGCATTTTTTAGCCAAAAATATAGAATTCCGCGCGATTTCCATATTTTCGTGTGCTTTAGCCCACGCCTTCCAAGAGGTCCCGGGAACCCCGAACCCCGATCGCCTAAAAATTTTCCGGGCCATCAAATACGACCTAAGGAACCATAGTAACCACCCAGCCATGATCGTTCCTAGTTTTTTCCGTTTTTCGGCCAAAAAACTAGAATTCCGCGCGATTCCCATATTTTTGTGTCCTATAGCCCACGCCTTCCAAGTGAACCCGGGAACTCCGGACCCCTATCGCCTAAAATTTTTTCGGACTATCAAATAAGACCTAAGGAACCATAGTCACCGCCCAGCCATGATCATTCCTCATTTGCTGGGTTTTTCGGCCAAAATACTAGAATTCCGCCCGATTACAATATTTTTCTGTGCTATTGCCCACCCTTCCAAGTGGTTCCGGGACCCCCAGACCCCGATCGCCTAAAATTTTTCCGGGCCATCAAATACGACCTAAGGAACCATAGTAACCATCCCGCCATCATCGTTTCTCATTTTTTGCATTTTTCGGCCAAAAAACTAGAATTACGCTCGATTCCCATATTTTCGTGTGCTATACCCACTCCTTCCAAGTGGTCCGGGGAGCCGCGGACCCCGATCGCCTAAAATTTTTCCGGACTATCAAATACGACCTAAGGTACCATAGTCACCGCCCCACCATGATCGTTCCAAATGCTTTGCATTTTTCGGCCAAAAAACTAGAACTCCGCGCTTTTTGCATATTTTCGTGTGCTATTGCTTACGCCTTCCGAGTGATCCCGGGAGCCGTGGACCCCGATCGCCTAAAATTTTTCGGGGCATCAAATACGACCTAAGGAACCATAGTTACTGCCCTGTCATGATCGTTCCTCATTTATTGCATTTTTCGGCCAAAAAGCTAGAATTCTGCTCGATTACCATATTTTTGTGTGCCCCACGCCTTCCGAGTGGGCCGGGCCGCCGGACTCGGATCGCCTATAAAATTTTCGGGCCATCAATTAGGACCTAAGGAAACATAGTCACCGCCTCTCCATGATCGTTCCTTATTTTGTGCATTTTTTGGCCAAAACACTAGAATTCCGCCCGATTCCCATATTTTTGTGTGCTATCGTCCACGCCTTCCGAGTGGGTCGGGCCCCCGGAGCCGGATTGCCTAAAAATTTTCCGGACTATCAAATACGACCTAAGGCACCATAGTATCCACCTCGCCATGATCGTTCCTTATTTTTTGCATTTTTCGGCCAAACAACTAGAATTCCGCGCGATTCCCATATTTTTGTTTGTTATAGCCCACACCTTCCGAGTGGTCCCGGGACCTCCAGACCCCTATCACCTAAAAATTTTCCGGACTATCAAATACGACCTAAGGAACCATAGTATCCGACCCGCCATGATCGTTCCTCATTTTTTGCGTTTTTCGGCCAAACAACTAGAATTCCGCGCGATCCCATATTTTTGTGTGTTATAGCCCATGCCTTCCGAGTGGTCCCGGGTCTCCGGACCCCTATCGCCTAAAATTTTTCCGGACTATCAAATAAGACCTAAGGAACCATAGTCACCGCCCAGCCATGATCATTCCTCATTTGTTGCGTTTTCTGCCAAAAAACTAGAATTCCGCCCGATTACAATATTTTTCTGTGCTATTGCCCACCCTTCCAAGTGGTTCCGGGACCCCCGGACCCCGATCTCCTAAAATTTTTCCGGGCCGTCAAATACAATCTAAGGAATCATAGTAACCGCCCCGCCATCATCGTTTCTCATTTTTTGCATATTTCGGCCAAAAAACTAGAATTACGCCCGATTCCCATATTTTCGTGTGCTATACCCACGCCTTCCAAGTGGTCCGGGGAGCCACGGACCCCGATCGCCTAAAAGTTTTCCGGACTATCAAATATGACCTAAGGTACCATAGTCACCGCCCCACCATGATCGATCCAAATGCTTTGCATTTTTCGGCGAAAAAACTAAAACTCCGCGCGATTTGCATATTTTCGTGTGCTATAGCTTACGCCTTCCGAGTGGTCCCGGGAGCCATGGACCCCGATCGCCTAAAATTTTCCGGGCCATCAAATACGACCTAAGGAACCATAGTCACCGCCCCGCCATGATTGTTCCTCATTTATTGCGTTTTTCGGCCAAAAAGCTAGAATTCCGATCGATTACCATATTTCTGTGTGCCGCACGCCTTCCGAGTGGGCCGTGCCGCCGGACTCGGATCGCCTAAAACATTTTCAGGCCATCAATTAGGACCTAAGGAACCATAGTCACTGCCTCGCCATGATCGTTCCTCATGTTTTGCATTTTTTGGCTAAAAAACTAGAATTCCGCCCGATTCCAATATTTTTGTGTGCTATCGCCCACGCCTTCCGAGTGGTTCGGGCCCCCCGGAGCCGGATTGCCTAAAAATTTTCCGCACTATCAAATACGACCTAAGGAACCATAGACACCGCCCCGCCATGATCGTTCCTAGTCTTTTCTAGTCTTTTGCATTTTTCAGCCAAAAAACTAGAATTCCGTGTGATTTCCATATTTTCGTGTGCTTTAGCCCACGCCTTCCAAACGGTCCCGGGAATCCCGAACCCCGATCGCCTAAAACATTTTTAGGCCATCAATTAGGACCTAAGGAACCATAGTTACCGCCCTGTCATGATCGTTCCTCATTTATTGCATTTTTCGGCCAAAAAGCTAGAATTCTGCTCGATTACCATATTTTTGTGTGCCCCACGCCTTCCGAGTGGGCCGGGCCACCGGACTCGGATCGCCTATAAAATTTTCGGGCCATCAATTAGGACCTAAGGAAACATAGTCACCGCCTCGCCATGATCGTTCCTTATTTTGTGCATTTTTTGGCCAAAACACTAGAATTCCGCCCGATTCCCATATTTTTGTGTGCTATCGTCCAAGCCTTCCGAGTGGGTCGGGCCCCCCGGAGCCGGATTGCCTAAAAATTTTCTGGACTATCAAATACGACCTAAGGAACCATAGTATCCACCCCGCCACGATCGTTCCTTATTTTTTGCATTTTTCGGCCAAACAACTAGAATTCCGCGCGATTCCCATATTTTTGTTTGTTATAGCCCACACCTTCCGAGTGGTCCCGGGACCTCCAGACCCCTATCACCTAAAAATTTTCCGGACTATCAAATATGACCTAAGGAGCCATAGTATCCGACCCGCCATGATCGTTCCTCATTTTTTGCGTTTTTCGGCCAAACAACTAGAATTCCGTGCGATCCCATATTTTTGTGTGTTATAGCCCATGCCTTCCGAGTGGTCCCGGGTCTCCGGACCCCTATCGCCTAAAATTTTTCCGGACTATCAAATAAGACCTAAGGAACCATAGTCACCGCCCAGCCATGATCATTCCTCATTTGTTGCGTTTTCCGCCAAAAAACTAGAATTCCGCCCGATTACAATATTTTTCTGTGCTATTGCCCACCCTTCCAAGTGGTTCCGGGACCCCCGGACCCCGATCTCCTAAAATTTTTCCGCGCCGTCAAATACAACCTAAGGAACCATAGTAACCGCCCCGCCATCATCCTTTCTCATTTTTTGCATATTTCGGCCAAAAAACTAGAATTACGCCCGATTCCCATATTTTCGTGTGCTATACCCACGCCTTCCAAGTGGTCCGGGGAGCCACGGACCCCGATCGCCTAAAAGTTTTCCGGACTATCAAATATGACCTAAGGTACCATAGTCACCGCCCCACCATGATCGATCCAAATGCTTTGCATTTTTCGGCGAAAAAACTAAAACTCCGCGCGATTTGCATATTTTCGTGTGCTATAGCTTACGCCTTCCGAGTGGTCCCGGGAGCCGTGGACCCCGATCGCCTAAAATTTTCCGGGCCATCAAATACGACCTAAGGAACCATAGTCACCGCCCCGCCATGATCGTTCCTCATTTATTGCGTTTTTCGGCCAAAAAGCTAGAATTCCGATCGATTACCATATTTCTGTGTGCCCCACGCCTTCCGAGTGGGCCGTGCCGCCGGACTCGGATCGCCTAAAACATTTTCAGGCCATCAATTAGGACCTAAGGAACCATAGTCACCGCCTCGCCATGATCGTTCCTCATATTTTGCATTTTTTGGCTAGAAAACTAGAATTCCGCCCGATTCCAATATTTTTGTGTGCTATCGCCCACGCCTTCCGAGTGGTTCGGGCCCCCCGGAGCCGGATCGCCTAAAAATTTTCCGCACTATCAAATACGACCTAAGGAACCATAGACACCGCCCCGCCATGATCGTTCCTAGTCTTTTGCATTTTTCAGCCAAAAAACTAGAATTCCGCGTGATTTCCATATTTTCGTGTGCTTTAGCCCACGCCTGCCAAACGGTCCCGGGAATCCCGAACCCCGATCGCCTAAAACTTTTCCGGGCCATCAAATACGACCTAAGTAACCATTGTAACCACTCCGCCATGATCGTTCCTCATTTTTTGCGTTTTTCGGCCAAACAACTAGAATTCCGCGCGATTCGCATATTTTTGTGTGTTATAGCCCACGCCTTCCGAGTGGTCCCGGGACCTCTTATAGCCCACGCCTTCCGAGTGGTACCGGGACCTCCGGACCCCTATCGCCTAATATTTTTCCGGACTATCAAATAAGACCAAAGGAACTATAGTCACCGCCCTGCCAAGATCTTTCCACATTTTTGCATGTTACTAAAAAAGGACCTAGAATTTCGCCAGATTCCCATATTTTCGTGTGCTATACCCACGCATTTCGAGTGGTCCCAAGAGTCGCGGTCCCCGATCGCCTAAACTTTTTCCAGGCAATCAATTACGACCTAAGGAACCATAGTCACCGCCCAGCCATGATCATTATTCATTTGTTGCATTTTTCGGCCAAAAAACTAGAATTCCGCCCGATTACAATATTTTTCTGTGCTATTGCCCACCCTTCCAAGTGGTTCCGGGACCCCCGCAGCCCGATCGCCTAAAATTTTTTTGGGCCGTCAAATACGACTTAAGGAACCATAGTAACCGCCCCGCCATCATCGTTTCTCATTTTTTGCATTTTTCGGCCAAAAAACTAGAATTACGCCCGATTCCCATATTTTCGTGTGCTATACCCACGCCTTCCAAGTGGTCAGGGGAGCCGCGGACCCCGATCGCCTAAAATTTTTCCGGACTATCAAATACGACCTAAGGTACCATAGTCACCGCCCCACCATGATCTTTCCAAATGCTTTGTATTTTTCGGCCAAAAACTAGAACGCCGCGCGATTTGCTTATTTTAGTGTTCTATAGCTTACGACTTCCGAGTGGTTCCGGGAGCCGTGGACCCCGATCGCCTAAAATTTTCCGGGCCATCAAATACGACCTAAGGAACCATAGTCACCGCCCCGCCATGATCGCTCCTCATTTATTGCATTTTTCGGCCAAAAATCTAGAATTTCGCTCGATTACCATATTTTTGTGTGCCCCACGCCTTCCGAGTGGGCCGGGCCGCCGGACTCGGATCGCCTATAAAATATTTGGGCCATCAATTAGGAACTAAGGAACCATAGTCACCGCCTCGCCATGATCGTTCCTTATTTTTTGCATTTCTTGGCCAAAAACCTAGAATTCCGCCCAATTCCCATATTTTTGTGTGCTATCGCCAACGCCTTCCGAGTGGGTCGGGCCCCCCGAAGCCGGATCGCCTAAAAATTTTCCGGACTATCATATACAACCTAAGGAACCATAGTCACCGCCCCGCCATGATCGTTCCTAGTCTTTTGCATTTTTCAGCCAAAAAACTAGAATTCCGCGCGATTTCCATATTTTCGTGTGCTATAGCCCACGCCTTCTAAGGGGTCCCGGGAACCACGAACCCCGATCGCCTAAAAATTTTTCGGGCCATCAAATACGACCTAAGGAACCATAGTAACCACCCCGCCATGATCGTTCCTCATTTTTTGCGTTTTTTGGCCAAACAACTAGAATTCCGCGCGATTCCCATATTTTTGTGTGTTATAGCCCATGCCTTCCGAGTGGTCCCTGGTCTCCGCACCCCTATCGCCTAAAATTTTTCCAGACTATCAAATAAGACCTAAGGAACCATAGTCACCGCCCATCCATGATCGTTTCTAGTTTTTTCCATTTTTTGGCTAAAAAACTAGAATTCCGCGCGATTCCCATATCTTCGTGTCCTATAGCCCACGCCTTCCAAGTGAACCCGGGAACTCCGGACCCCTATCGCCTAAAATTTTCGGGCCATCAATTAGGACCTAAGGAACCATAGTCACCGCCTCGCCATGATCGTTCCTTATTTTTTGCATTTTTTGGCCAAAAAACTAGAATTCCGCCCGATTCCCATATTTTTGTGTGCTATCGCCCACGCCTTACGAGTGGGTCGGGCCCCCTGGAGCCGGATCGCCTAAAAATTTTTTGGACTATCAAATATGACCTAAGGAACCATAGTATCCTCCCCGCCATGATCATTCCTTATTTTTTTGCGTTTTTCGGCCAAACAACTAGAATTCCGCGAGATTCCCATATTTTTGTGTGTTATAGCCCACACCTTCCGAGTGGTCCCGGGACCTCCAGACCCCTATCGCCTCAAATTTTTCCGGACTATCAAATACGACCTAAGGAACCATAGTATCCGCCCCGCCATGATCATTCCTCATTTTTTGCGTTTTTCGGCCAAACAACTAGAATTCCGCGCGATCCCACATTTTTGTGTGTTATAGCCCATGCCTTCCGAGTGGTCCCGGGTCTCCAGACCCTTATCGCCTAAAATTTTTCCGGACTATCAAATAAGACCTAAGGAACCATAGTCACCGCCCAGCCATGATCGTTCCTAGTTTTTTCCGTTTTTCGGCCAAAAAACTAGAATTCCGCGCGATTCCCATATTTTCGTGTCCTTCCAAGTGAACCCGGGAACTCCGGACCCCTATCGCCTAAAATTTTTTTGGACAATCAAATACGACCTAATGAACCATAGTCACCGCCCAGCCATGATCATTCCTCATTTGTTGCATTTTTCGGCCAAAAAACTAGAATTCCGCCCGATTACAATATTTTTCTATGCTATTGCCCACCCTTCCAAGTGGTTCCGGGACCCCCGGACCCCGATCGCCTAAAATTTTTCCGGGCCGTCAAATACGACCTAAGGAACCATAGTATCCGACCCGCCATGATCGTTCCTTATTTTTTGCGTTTTTCGACCAAACAACTAGAATTCCTTGCGATTTCCATATTTTTGTGTCTTATAGCCCACACCTTCCGAGTGGTCCCGGGACCTCCAGACCCCTATCGCCTAAAATTTTTCCGGACTATCAAATACGACATAAGGTACCATAGTCACCGCCCCACCATGATCGTTCCAAATGCTTTGCATTTTTCGGCCAAAAAATTAGAACTCCGCGCGACTTGCATATTTTCGTGTGCTACAGCTTACGCCTTCCGAGTGGTCCCGGGAGCCGTGGACCCCGATCGCCTAAAATTTTCTGGGCCATCAAATACGACCTAAGGAACCATAGTCACCGCCCCGCCATGATCGTTCCTCATTTTTTGTGTTTTTCGGTCAAACAACTAGAATTCCACGCGATTCCCATATTTTAGTGTGTTATATAGCCCACGCCTTCCGAGTGGTCCCGGGACCTCCTGACCCCTATCGCCTAAAATTTTTCCGGACTATCAAATATGACCTAAGGAACCATAGTATCCGCCCCGCCATGATCGTTCCTCATTTTTTGCGTTTTTCGGCCAAACAACTAGAATTCCGCGCTATTCCCATATTTTTGTGTGTTATAGCCCACGCCTTCCGAGTGGTCCCGGGACCTCCGGACCCCTATCGCCTAATCTTTTTCCGGACTACCAAATAATACCAAAGGAACCATAGTCACTGCCCTGCCAAGATCTTTACACATTTTTTGCATGTTAGTGAAAAAGACCTAAAATTTTGCCCGATTCCCATATTTTCGTGTGCTATACCCACGCATTCTGAGTCGTCCCAAGAGCCGCTGACCCCGATAGCCTAATATTTTTCCGGGCAATCAAATACGACCTAAGGAACCATAGTATCCGCCCCGCCATGATCGTTCCTTATTGTTTGCGTTTTTCGGCCAAACAACTAGAATTCCGCTCGATTCCCATATTTTTGTGTGTTATAGCCCACACCTTCCGAGTGGTCCCGGGACCTCCAGACCCCTATCGCCTAAAATTTTTCCGGACTATCAAATACGACCTAAGGAACCATAGTATCCGCCCTGCCATGATCGTTCCTCATTTTTTGCGTTTTTCGGCCAAACAACTAGAATTCCGCCCGATTCCCATATTTTTGTTTGTTATAGCCCACACCTTCCGAGTGGTCCCGGGACCTCCAGACCCCTATCACCTAAAATTTTTCCGGACTATCAAATACGACCTAAGGAACCATAGTATCCGACCCGCCATGATCGTTCCTCATTTTTTGCGTTTTTCGGCCAAACAACTAGAATTCCGCGCGATCCCATATTTTTGTGTGTTATAGCCCATGCCTTCCGAGTGGTCCCGGGTCTCCGGACCCCTATCGCCTAAAATTTTTCCGGACTATCAAATAAGACCTAAGGAACCACAGTCACCGCCTAGCCATGATCATTCCTCATTTGTTGCGTTTTCCGCCAAACAACTAGAATTCCGCCCGATTACAATATTTTTCTGTGCTATTGCCCACCCTTCCAAGTAGTTCCGAGACCCCCGGACCCCGATCGCCTAAAATTTTTCCGGGACATCAAATACGACCTAAGGAACCATAGTAACTGCCCCGCCATCATCGTTTCTCATTATTTGCTTTTTTCGGCCAAAAAACTAGAATTACGCCCGATTCCCATATTTTCGTGTGCTAAACCCACGCCTTCCAAGTGGTCCGGGGAGCCGCGGACCCCGATAGCCTAAAATTTTTCCGGACTATCAAATACGACCTAAGGTGCCATAGTCACCGCCCCACCATGATCGTTCCAAATGCTTTGCATTTTTTGGCCAAAAAACTAGAACTCCGCGCGATTTCCATATTTTCGTGTGCTATAGCTTACGCCTTCCGAGTGGTCCCGGGAGCCGTGGACCCCGATCGCCTAAAATTTTCCGGGCCATCTAATACGACCTAAGGAACCATAGTCACCGCCCCGCCATGATCGTTCCTCATTTATTGCATTTTTCGGCCAAAAAGCTAGAATTCCGCTAGATTACCATATTTTTGTGTGCCCCACGCCTTCCGAGTGGGCCGGGCCGCCGGACTCGGATCGCCTAAAATGTTTTTGGGCCATCAATTAGGACCTAAGGAACCATAGTAACCACCCCGCCGTGATCGTTCCACATTTTTTACATGTTACTGAAAAAGACCTAGAATTTAGCCCGATTCCCATATTTTCGTGTGCTATACCCACACTTTCCGAGTGGTCCCGGGACCTCCAGACCCCTATCGCCTAAAAATTTTCCGGACTATCAAATACGACCTAAGGAATCATAGTATCTGCCCCGCCATGATCGTTCCTCATTTTTTGCATTTTTCGGACAAACAACTAGAATTCCGCGCGATCCCATATTTTTGTGTGTTATAGCCCACGCCTTCCGAGTGGTCCCGGGTCTCCGGACCTCTATCGCCAAAAAATTTTCCATACTATAAAATAAGACCTAAGGAACCATAGTTACCGCCCCACCATGATCGTTCCAAATGCATTGCATTTTTCGGCCAAAAAACTAGAACTCCGCGCGATTTGCATATTTTCGTGTGCTAGAGCTTACGCCTTCCGAGTGGTCCCGGGAGCCGTGGACCCCGATCGCCTAAAATTTTCCGAGCCATCAAATACGACCTAAGGAACCATAGTCACCGCCCCGCCATGATCGTTCCTCATTTATTGCGTTTTTCGGCCAAAAAGCTAGAATTCCGCTCGATTACCATATTTTTGTGTGCCCCACGCCTTCCGAGTGGGCCGGGCCGCCGGACTCGGATCGCCTAAAAAGTTTTCGGGCCATCAATTAGGACCTAAGGAACCATAGTAACCACCCCTCCATGATCGTTCCTCATTTTCTTGCATTTTTCGGTCAAATAACTAGAATTCCGCGCGATTCCCATATTTTTATGTGTTATAGCCCACACCTTCCGAGTGGTGCCGGGACCTCCAGACCCCTATCGCCTAAAATTTTTCTGGACCATCAAATACGACCTAAGGAACCACAGTATCCGCCCCGCCATGATAGTTCCTCATTTTTTGCGTATTTCGCCCAAACAACTTGAATTCCGCGCGATCCCATATTTTTGTGTGTTACAGCCCACGCCTTCCGAGTGGTCCAGGGTCTCCGGACCCCTATCGCCAAAAATTTTTCCGAACTATCAAATAAGACCTAAGGAACCATAGTCACCGCCCAGCCATGATCGTTCCTAGTTTTTTCCGTTTTTCGGCCAAAAAACTAGAATTCCGCGCGATTCCCATATTTTCGTGTCCTATAGCCCACGCCTTCCAAGTGAACCCGGGAACTCCGGACCCCTATGACCTAAAATTTTTCCGTACTATCAAATACAACCTAAGGAACCATAGTAACCGCCCCGCCATAATCGTTTCTCATTTTTTGCATTTTTCAGTCAAAAAACTAGAATTCCGCGCGATTTCCATATTTTCGTGTTCTTTAGCCCACGCCTTCCAAGGGGTCCCGGGAAGCCTGATCCCCGATCGCCTAAATATTTTCCGGGCCATCAAATACGACCTAAGGAATCATAGTAACCACCTCGCCATGATCGTTCCTCATTTTTTGCGTTTTTCGGTCAAACAACTAGAATTCCGCGCGATTCCCATATTTTTGTGTGTTATATAGCCCACGCCTTCCGAGTGGTCCCGGGACCTCCTGAGCCCTATCGCCTAAAATATTTCCGGACTATCAAATACGACCTAAGGAACCATAGTATCTGCCCCGCCATGATCGTTCCTCATGTTTTGGGTTTTTCGGCCAAACAACTAGAATTCCGCGCGATTCCCATATTTTTGTGTGTTATAGCCCACGCCTTCAAGTGGTCCCGGGACCTCCGGACCCCTATCGCCTAATATTTTTCCGGACTATCAAATAAGACCAAAGGAACCATAGTCACCGCCCTGCCAAGATCTTTCCACATTTTTTACATGTTAGTGAAAAAGACCTAGAATTTAGCCCGATTCCCTTATTTTCGTGTGCTATACCCA